>NC_057799.1:492895403-492896454 GCF_018294505.1 Triticum aestivum | reverse complement strand
CACCTTACCTCCTAGCCGTTGGATGTATGGCATTGCCGTTGATCCAAGTACTAGTGGGTAAACCCGTTAATGAGTATATTTGGTAGTAACAAAAATTTATGGTAAGCATGCATGCATGCGTGCATGGCATTTCAATACTAATTGATAGTCATCAATGCGTTAAAGTTTCCAGATTTTAGTGCATGTAACTAAATTATATTTGTACATGTACGTGTGTGGAAAACTAGCAGTCTAAGGTACATAGAAAACGCTTCAAACGTCATGTGTACGTATACATGTACATGTACTAATATTTAAATTGGAATTTATGACAATTTATTTTGATTTTCACAAAGATTTTTGCAAAGATAGCAGAGCTATTATAATCCTTGAGTATCATGCGTCAAATACATCTCTATCGATTATGTTGTATAGATATTCATATTTATAGGAATGAAACATATCATCCATCAAGGTATTTAATTTACGAACATGTATCCACCTATTAAAAGGTAGTGTCATTTGTGGGTATATACCAATAAATTTCACTTCGAGGTATATGTACATACTGAGCAATATTTTCACTATTCATTTTTTTGGGACTTGAGTATGCACCAAATTATATCACTGTTGGTTATTCAAACTTCATTTCATTTAGGATACCCGAGATATATCCATAATCTTTATTAGGTATCATACCTTGGTATGTGTATATTTTCAGTAGAAACAATACCTCGGGTATATGTATATTTTCATTAGGTATAATATTTTCGGTATGTATTTTCATTAGATATAATTGCCCCGGGTATTTGTATATTTTCATTAACAATATCTTGAGTATGCACTTTTTCGCGGGCCTGAGTATGCACTTACAAATATATTGGACTATTTTGTACGTATCTAGTAAAAATTAGAATAAGTCATAGGGTATATACTGAACCAAGTACGAGCGTTCAAACTATTTTTAATGTGACTAGTCGAATTTGTTTAAGGAAACAAATTATTCGAGGGAATCAATAGCTTCTAGTTTTTTGGAAACCAATCTGCAATAAATGGCAGCGGAAGTAATTGC
>NC_057799.1:492777120-492895175 GCF_018294505.1 Triticum aestivum | reverse complement strand
CACACTACAATGGACATGTCGCACGTTGTTGTAAAAACATTACATACATCCACCTTGAGCATAGGAAAAACCAAACAAAGTTAATCTAGTGAAAAGTAGTGGACTAAAAAAATGCACAAATAATGATGAAAAAGGGGATATGTGCTCCGCTACAGATTCCACTGTCACAAACACACATGAGAAAAAGCATTGTGTAAGAAAGAACGAAAACACTCCTACTTGCACTTTCTCCCCTATACCAGGCCAATTCTCCTAGAATCAGCCCGCTCCCCAGCTTTTTTAAGAATCTTCAACTCCCATCCGAAAATCATAGCCACAAATGGGAGTTGAAGATTCTCCGAGAAGCTGTGAAGGGGGACGATTCTTCCATAATTGACCAAAAGAACCGGCGCATCATCTGATGAGTTATAACCGCATTCCACTCAGGTACTGTCCAACCGCAAAATAAAGGCCCATTTGACAAACAAAACAAAAAAGAGCCCACGAAAAAAAAATCAATAGGCCGAACTCATAGAAAAATGGACGGGCCGCGCCACATTGTGGCCCGAATCAAAAACAGCTTGTCTGAACGAAAACCGCACACGCCAATCTAGATCCAACATACAAAGCATTGATTGAGCGAGGGAACAAAAGGGATTTATCCCACGAGCTCATTCTGGGTGAAAAAAGAAGATACCTTGATGAAGAAAAATGTAATAGATAGCCCTGGTCTTGCTTTTCCTTTCTGGTCGCATAAATGGAGTTGCTTATTATGTTTGAATTCTATCATAAAACCTCCTATGTGTCGGGAGGATCTGACTCATCTACTCTAAGCTTAGCTCGAGTGTTGTGAACAGTCATGTTGCTTTTGTGGCCTCGTTTTAATAAAAAAAACATGATCGTTGATGGCGCGCATTGCTGCTCCGTCTATTTGAATGTAAAATGGTAAGATTTGTGCAATATGACGAACATGAAAGCTAACTTTACATATTGGGTAGTGATCGAAGAGGAGATTTTTACAATAAAATAGTTTCAAATACGTCACTTTGATGTAAATGACAGCAAAAAGCCAGACATGCTATAATGACACCATCCAGTTTGGTGCTGAGTATGACAGCACCAAATAGCAATGGAACAAAGGGAGCAATTAACTAAAATGTTCCATATGCGGAAAGACAATTGAATAGTCCCCGTTCATATTTGAAGTTGTTGCAAGGGTAGATTTTTTTTATTAAACTGCAAGGTAGAATTTACAAAGCTAGTAACCATCTGGAATAAAAGACCAATGTAAAAAAACTGGTAAGAGATTTCATTACACGCATAAATATTATGTGAATTGGTCAGATAACACACGTCACACGTGCGTGTACAACAACACTTATTTGCGCATATGGATCTACCATCCTAAACAACCTCATGCGTATGTATAGGAACAATAATAGCCGACAGTAGCTTGTCATGAATAATTACAAACAAATAAGCATGGAAAATATGCAATCGTATGAGGACACTGGATATGGAAAATTAATATGACATTCCACTAACTAAGCCGCTAGCAGCCATTGGGATCCCAGGTTTCAGAATTCATGAACAAAAAAAACCCAGAGACACCTCAAGAAATTTCTTAAACAAGCCTGAAGCATTCCTGAGCACTTGGGCGTCAATAACTGCAATAAATTAAGAGCAGAAATCAGCATCAGTACAAACATTGAGTGCGAAGGCATTGTAGTGGGGAAGGGAAATATCTAAAGGAAATATGCCCTAGAGACAATAATAAAGTTGTTATTTATATTTCCTTATATCATGATAAATGTTTATTATTCATGCTAGAATTGTATTAACCGGAAACTTAGTACATGTGTGAATACATAGACAAACAGAGTGTCCCTAGTATGCCTCTACTAGACTAGCTCGTTAATCAAAGATGGTTAAGTTTCCTGACCATAGACATGTGTTGTCATTTGATGAACGGGATCACATCATTAGAGAATGATGTGATGGCCAAGACCCATCCGTTAGCTTAGCATAATGATCGTTTAGTTTTATTGCTATTGCTTTCATCATGAGTTATACATGTTCCTCTGACTATGAGATTATGCAACTCCCGAATACCGGAGGAACACCTTGTGTGCTATCAAACGTCACAGCGTAACTGGGTGATTATAAAGATGCTCTACAAGTGTCTCCGAAGGTGTTTGTTGGGTTGGCATAGATCGAGATTAGGATTTGTCACTCCGATTGTTGGAGAGGTATCTCTAGGCCCTCTCGGTAATGCACATCACTATAAGCCTTGCAAGCAATGTGACTAATGAGTTAGTTGCGGGATGATGCACTACGGAACTAGTAAAGAGACTTGCCGGTAACGAGATTGAACTAGGTATGATGATACCGACGATCGAATCTCGGGCAAGTAACATACCGATGACAAAGGGAACAACGTATGTTGTTGTGCGGTTTGACCGATAAAGATCTTCGTAGAACATGTAGGAACCAATATGAGCATCCAAGTTCCGCTGTTGGTTACTGACCGGAGAAGTGTCTCTGTCATGTCTACGTAGTTCTCGAACCCGTAGGGTCTGCACGCTTAATGTTCGATGACGATTGGTATTATGAGTTTATGTGATTTGATGTACCGAAGGTTGTTCGGAGTCCCGGATGAGATCACGGACATGACGAGGAGTCTCGAAATGGTCGAGACATAAAGATTGATATATTGGACCATGTTGTTCGAACACTAGAAGTGTTCCAGAGAGTTTCGGATAAAACCGGAGTGCCGGAGGGTTACCGGAAACCCCCCCGGGAAGTTAATGGGCCACCATGGGCCTTAGAGGAGAGAGTGCCGGCCAGGAGGTGGCGCCCCCCAAGTCCGAATTGGACAAGGGGTGGGGGCGGCGCCCCCCTCCTTCCTTCTCTCCCCTTCCTCTTTCCTTCCCCTCCTTGTTGGACTAGGAAAGGGGGGGAACCTACTCCTAGTAGGAGTAGGATCCCCCCCCCTTGGGCGCGCCCCTTGAGGCCGGCCGCCCCCCTCCTCCCCTCCTTTATATACGGGGGAGGGGCACCCCATAGACACACAAGTTGATTTCTTAGCCGTGTGCGGTGCCCCCCTCCACAGTTTTCCACCTCGGTCATATTGTCGTAGTGCTTAGGCGAAGCCCTACGTCGGTAACTTCATCATCACTGTCACCACGCCGTCGTGCTGACGAAACTCTCCCTCGGCCTCAGCTGGATCTAGAGTTCGAGGGACGTCCCCGAGCTGAACGTGTGCAGATCGTGGAGGTGCCGTGCGTTCGGTACTTCATCGGTTGGATCGCGAAGACGTTTGACTACATCAACCGTGTTACTAAACGCCTCCGCTTTCGGTCTATGAGGGTACATGGATACACTCTCCCCGCTCGTTGCTATGCTTCTCCTAGATAGATCTTGCGTGATCGTAGGCAATTTTTTTGAAATACTACGTTCCCCAACAGTGGAATCCGAGCCAGGTCTATGCGTAGATGTTATATGCACGAGTAGAACACAATGAGTTGTGGGCGATAATAGTCATACTGCTTACCAGCATGTCATACTTTGATTCGGCGGTATTGTTGGATGAAGCGGCCCAGACCGACATTACATGAACGCGTTCATCAGACTGGTTCTACCGCTGTGCTTCGCACACATGTGGCTAGTGGGTGTCTGTTTCTCCAACTTTAGTTATATCTAGTGTGACTATGCCCGGCCCTTGTTAAAGGTTAAAACAGCACACTTGACAAAAAATCATTGTGGTTTTGATGCGTAGGTAAGAACGATTCTTGCTAGAAGCCCATACCAGCCACGTAAAACTTGCAACAACAAAGTAGAGGACGTCTAACTTGTTTTTGCACGGCTTGCTGTGATGTGATATGGTCAAGACGTGATGATATACAATTTGTTGTATGAGATGATCATGTTTTGTAACAGTTATCGGCAACTGGCAGGAGCCATATGGTTGTCGCTTTATTGTATGAAATGCAATCGCCATGTAATTGCTTTACTTTATCACTAAGCGGTAGCGATAGTTGTAGAAGCAATAGTTGGCGAGACGACAACGATGCTTCGATGTAGGTCAAGGTGTCAAACCGGTGATGATGGTGATCAAGACGGTGCTTTGGAGATGGGGATCAAAGGCACAAGATGATGATGGCCATATCATATCACTTATTTGATTGCATGTGATGTTTGTCTTTTCATGCATCTTATTTTTCTTAGTACGGTGGTAGCATTATAAGATGATATCTCACTAAATTTCAAGGTACAAGTGTTCTCCCTGACTATGCACCGTTGCGACAGTTCGTCGTGCCGAGACACCACGTGATGATCGGGTGTGATAAGCTCTACGTTCACATACAATGGGTGCAAGCCAGTTTTGCACACGCAGAATACTCGGGTTAAACTTGCCGAGCCTAGCATATGCAGATATGGCCTCGGAACACTGAGACCAAAAGGTCGAGCGTGAATCATATAGTAGATATGATCAACATAGTGATGTTCACCATTGAAAACTACTCCATCTCACGTGATGATCGGACATGGTTTAGTTGATATGGATCACGTGATAATTTAGATGACTAGAGGGATGCCTATCTAAGTGGGAGTTCTTAAGTAATATGATTAATTAAACTTTAATTTATCATGAATTCCTGATAGTATTTGCATAAGTATGTTGTAGATCAATAGCTCGCGATATAGCTCCACATTTATTTCTGATATGTTGCTAGAGAAAAACTATGTTGAAAGATGATAGTAGCAATGATGTGGACTAGGTCCGTGATCTGAGGATTATCCTCATTGCTGCACAGAAGAATTATGTCCTTGATGCACCGCTAGGTGACGGACCTATTACAGGAGCAGATGCAGACGCTATGGACGTTTGGCAAGCTCGGTATGAGAATTACTTGATAGTTTAGTGCGCCATGCTTTACGGCTTAGAACCGGGACTTCAAAAACATTTTGAACGCCACGGAGCATATAAGATGTTCCAAGAACTGAAATTAGTATTTGAGACTCATACCCGAGTTGAGAGGTATGAGACCTCTGACAAGTACTTTGCCTACAAGATGGAGGAGAATATCTCAACCAGTGAGCATGTGCTCAGATTGTCTGAGTATTGCAATCGCTTGAATCAAGTGGGAGTTAATCTTCCAGATAAAATAGTGATTGACAGAGTTCTCTAGTCACTATCACCAAGTTACTGGAACTTCGTGATGAACTATAATATGCAAGGGATGACGAAACGATTCCCGAGCTCTTCATGATGCTGAAATCGACGAAGGTAGAAATCAAGAAAAGCATCAAATGTTGATGGTTGACAAGACCACTAGTTTCAATTAAAAGGGCAAGGGAAAGAAAGGGAACTTCAAGAAGAATGGCAAGCAAGTTGCCACTCCCATGAAGAGGCCCAAAGCTAGACCCAAGCCTGAAACTGAGTGCTTCTACTACAAAGGAAATGGTCACTGGAAGCGGAACTGCCCCAAATACTTGGCGGATAAGAATGATGGAAAAGTGAACAAAAGTATATATGATATACATGTTATTGATGTGTACTTTACTAGTGTTCATAGTAGCCCCTGGGTATTTGATACTGGTTCAGTTGCTATGATTAGTAACTCGAAACAGGAGTTACAAAATGAATAAAGACTAGTTGAGGGCAAGGTGATGATGTGTGTTGGAAGTGGTTCCAAGGTTGATAAGATCACCATCGCACACTCCCTTTACCTTCGGGATTAGTGTTGAACCTAAAATAAATGTTATTTGGTGTTTGCGTTGAGCATAATATGATCGGATCATGTTTATTGCAATACGGTTATTCATTTTAAGTCAAAGAATAATTGTTATTCTGTTTACATGAATAAAACCTTCTGTGGTCATACACCCAAGGTGAATGGTTTATTGAATCACGATCGTAGTGATACCCATATTCATAATATTGATGCCAAAAGATGCAAGTTGATAATGATAGTGCAACATATTTGTGGCACTGCCGTTTAGGTCACATTGGTGTAAAGCGCATGAAGAAACTCCATACTGATGGGTTTTTGGAATCACTTGATTATGAATCACTTGATGCTTGCGAACCATGCCTCATGGGCAAGATGACTAAGACTCCGTTCTCTGGAACAATGGAGCGAGAACTGACTTATTGGAAATAATACATACTGATGTATGCGATCCGATGAGTGTTGAGGCTCACGACGGGTATCGTTATTTTCTGACCTTCACAGATGATTTGAGCAGATATGGGTATATCTACTTGATGAAACATAAGTTTGAAACATTTGAAAAGTTCAAAGAATTTCAGAGTGAAGTGGAAAATCATCATAACAAGAAAATAAAGTTTCTATGATCTGATCGTGGAGGCGAATATTTGAGTTACGAGTTTGGCCTTCATTTGAAACAATGTGGAATAGTTTCGCAATTCACGCCACCTGGAACACCATAGCGTAATGGTGTGTCCAAACATCGATATCGTAACCGTACTTTATTAGATATGGTGCGATCTATGATGTCTCTTACCAATTTACCACTATCGTTTTGGGGTTATGCATTAGAGACAGCTGCATCCACGTTAAATAGGGCACCGTCTAAAATCCGTTGAGACGACACCGTATGAAGTGTGGTTTAGCAAGAAACCTAAGCTGTCATTTCTTAAAATTTAGGGTTGCGATGCTTATGTGAAAAAGTTTCAGCCTGATAAGCTCAAACCCAGATCGGAGAAGTGCGTCTTCATAGGATACCCAAAAGAAACTATTGGGTACACCTTCTATCACAGATCCGAAGGCAAGATCTTTGTTGCTAAGAGTGGATCCTTTCTAGAGAAGGAGTTTCTCTCGAAAGAAGTGAATGGGAGGAAAGTAGAACTTGATGAGGTAATTGTACCTTTGGATAGTAGCTCATCACTGAAATCAGTTCCAGTGATGCCTACACCAATTAGTGAGGAAGTTAATGATGATGATCATGAAACTTCAGATCAAGTTACTACCAAACCTCGTAGGTTAACCAGAGTACGATCCGCACCAGAGTGGTACAGTAATCCTGTTTTGGAAGTCATGTTACTAGACCATGATGAACCTACGAACTATGATGAAGCGATGATGAGCCCAGATTCCAACCGATGGCTTGAGGCCATAAATTCTGAGATAGAATCCATGTATGAGAACAAAGTGTGGACTTTGGTGGACTTGCGCAATGATCGGCAAGTCATTGAGAATAAATGGATCTTCAAAAGGAAGACAGACGCTGATAGTAGTGTTACTATCTACAAAGCTCGACTTGTCGAAAAGGGTTTTTGACAAGTTCAAGATGTTGACTACGATGAGATTTTCTCACTCGTATCGATGCTTAAAGTATGTCCGAATCATGTTAGCAATGGCCACATTTTATGAAATCTGACAAATGGATGTCAAAACTGCATTCCTTAATGGATTTCTTAAAGAAGAGTTGTATATGATACAACAAGAAGGTTTTGTCAATCTTAAAGGTGCTAACAAAGTGTGCAAGCTCCAGCGATCCATCTATGGACTGGTGCAAGCATCTCGGAGTTGGAATATACGCTTTGATGAGTTGATCAAAGCATATAGTTTTATACAGACTTGCGGTGAAGCCTGTATTTACAAGAAAGTGAGTGGGAGCACTACAACATTTCTGATAAGTATATGTGAATGACATATTGTTGATCAGAAATAATGTAGAATTTTCTGGAAAGCATAAAGGAGTGTTTGAAAGGAGTTTTTCAAAGAAAGACCTCGGTGAAGCTGCTTACATATTGAGCATCAAGATCAATAGAGATAGATCAAGTCGCTTGATAAATTTTTCAATAAGTACATACCTTGACAAGTTTTTGAAGAAGTTCAAAATGGAATAGTCAAAGAAGGAGTTCTTGCCTCTGTTGCAAGGTGTGAAGTTGAGTAAAGACTCAAAACCCGACCACGGAAGAAAATAGAAAGAGAATGAAAAGTCATTCCCCATGCCTCAGTCATATGTTCTATGAAGTATGCTATGCTGTGTACCAGACCTATTGTGTACCTCACCATGAGTTTGGCAAGAGGGTACAATAGTGATCCAGGAGTGGATCACTGGACAGCGGTCAAAATTATCCTTAGTGAAATAAGGAAACGTTTCTTGGTTATGGAGGTGACAAAGAGTTCGTCGTAAAGAGTTACGTCGATGCAAGCTTTGACACCAATCTGGATGACTCTAAGTCTCGATCCAGATCCCGAATACCGGAGGAACACCTTGTGTGCTATCAAACGTCACAACATAACTGGGTGATTATAAAGATGCTCTACAGGTGTCTCCGAAGGTGTTTGTTGGGTTGGCATAGATCGAGATTAGGATTTGTCACTCCGTGTATCGGAGAGGTATCTCTGGGCCCTCTCGGTAATGCACATCACTATAAGCCTTGCAAGCAATGTGACTAATGAGTTAGTTGCGAGATGATGCATTACGGAATGAGTAAAGAGACTTGCCGGTAACGAGATTGAACTTGGTATGATAATACCGACGATCGAATCTCAGGCAAGTAACATACCGATGACAAAGGGAACAACGTATGTTGTTATGCGGTTTGACCGATAAAGATCTTTGTAGAATATGTAGGAGCCAACATGAGCATCCAGGTTCCGTTATTGGTTATTGACAGGTGATGTGTCTCGGTCATGTCTACATAGTTCTCGAACCCGTAGGGTCCGCACGCTTAACGTTTGATGATGATTTGTATTTTGAGTTATGTGATTTGATGTACCGAAGTTTGTTGGGAGTCCCGGATGAGATCACGGACATGACGAGGAGTCTTGAAATGGTCGAGAGGTAAAGATTCATATATTGGAAGGTTGCATTCGGACATTGGAATAGTTCCGAGTGATTCGGGCATTTTTCCGGAGTACCGGGAGGTTACCGGAACCCCCCGAGGAAAGATATGGGCCTTATGGGCCATAGGAGGGAGGCTAACCAGCCCACAAGGGGCTGGTGCACCCCCCCACAACGGAGGAGGCCTAATTGGACTTGGGAAGGGGGCGAATATTTGAGTTATGAGTTATGGGCAAGATGACTAAGACTCCGTTCTCCGAAAGAATGGAGCGAGCAACTGACTTATTGGAAGTAATACATACTAATGTATGCGGTCGGATGAGTGTTGAGGCTTGCGGCGGGTATCGTTATTTTCTGACTTTCATAGATGATTTGAGCAGATATGGGTATATCTGCTTGATGAAACATAAGTCTGAAACAATTGAAAAGTTCAAAGAATTTCAGAGTGACGTGGAAAATCATCGTAACAAGAAAATAAGGTTTCTACGATCTGATCGTGGAGGTGAATATTTGAGTTATGAGTTTGGTCTTCATTTGGAACAATGTGGAATAGTTTCGCAACCCACGCCAACTGGAACACCACAGCGTAATGGTGTGTCCGAACGTCATAACCGTACTTTATTAGATATGGTGCGATCTATGATGTCTCTTACCGATTTACCACTATTGTTTTAGGGTTGTGCATTAGAGACAGTTGCATTCATGTTAAATAGGGCACCATCTAAATCCGTTGAGACGACGCCATTTGAACTGTGGTTTGGCAAGAAACCTAAGCTGTCATTTCTTAAAGTTTGGGGCGACGATGCTTATGTGAAAAAGTTTCAACCTGATAAGCTCGAACCCAAATCGGAGAAATGTGTCTTCATAGGATACCCAAAGGAAACTGTTGGGTACACCTTCAGTCACTGATCCGAAGGCAAGATATTCTTTGCTAAAAATAGGATACTTTCTAGAGAAGGAGTTTCTCTCGAAAGAAGTGAGTGGGAGGAAAGTAGAACTTGATGAGGTAATTGTACCTTCTCCCGAATTGGAAAGTAGTACATCACAGTAATCAGTTCCAGTGATTCCTACACCAATTAGTGAGGAAGCTAATGATGATGATCATGAAACTCCAGATCAAGTTACTACTGAACCTCGTGGGTCAACCAGAGTACGGTCCACACCAGAGTGGTACGGTAATCCTGTTCTGGAAGTCATGTTACTAGACCATGACGAACCTACGAACTATGAGGAAGCGATGATGAGCCCAGATTCCGCAAAATAGCTTGAGGCCATGAAATCTGAGATGGGATCCATGTATGAGAACAAAGTATGGACTTTGATTGACTTGCCCTATGATCGGCGAGCCATTGAGAATAAATGGATCTTCAAGACGAAGATGGACGCTGATAGTAGTATTACTATCTACAAAGCTCGAATTGTCGCAAAAAAAGAGTTTTCGACAAGTTCAAGGTGTTGACTACGCTAAGATTTTCTCACTCGTAGCGATGCTTAAGTCTGTCCGAATCATGTTAGCAATTGCCACATTTCATGAAATCTGGCAAATGGATCCTTTCTAGAGAAGGAGTTTCTCTCGAAAGAAGTGAATGGGAGGAAAGTAGAACTTGATGAGGTAATTGTACCTTTGGATAGTAGCTCATCACTGAAATCAGTTCCAGTGATGCCTACACCAATTAGTGAGGAAGTTAATGATGATGATCATGAAACTTCAGATCAAGTTACTACCGAACCTCGTAGGTTAACCAGAGTACGATCCGCACCAGAGTGGTACAGTGATCCTGTTTTGGAAGTCATGTTACTAGACCATGATGAACCTACGAAGTATGAGGAAGCGATGATGAGCCCAGATTCCAACCGATGGCTTGAGGCCATAAATTCTGAGATAGAATCCATGTATGAGAACAAAGTGTGGACTTTGGTGGACTTGCGCGATGATCGGCAAGTCAATGAGAATAAATGGATCTTCAAAAGGAAGACGGACGCTGATAGTAGTGTTACTATCTACAAAGCTCGACTTGTCGAAAAGGGTTTTTGACAAGTTCAAGATGTTGACTACGATGAGATTTTCTCACTCGTATCGATGCTTAAAGTATGTCCGAATCATGTTAGCAATGGCCACATTTTATGAAATCTGACAAATGGATGTCAAAACTGCATTCCTTAATGGATTTCTTAAAGAAGAGTTGTATATGATACAACAAGAAGGTTTTGACAATCTTAAAGGTGCTAACAAAGTGTGCAAGCTCCAGCGATCCATCTATGGACTGGTGCAAGCATCTCGGAGTTGGAATATACGCTTTGATGAGTTGATCAAAGCATATAGTTTTATACAGACTTGCGGTGAAGCTTGTATTTACAAGAAAGTGAGTGGGAGCACTACAACATTTTTGATAAGTATATGTGAATGACATATTGTTGATCGGATATGATGTAGAATTTTCTGGAAAGCATAAAGGAGTGTTTGAAAGGAGTTTTTTCAAATAAAGACCTCGGTGAAGCTGCTTACATATTGGGCATCAAGATCTATAGAGATAGATCAACACGCTTGATAAGATTTTTCAATGAGTACATACCTTGACAAGATTTTTGAAGTAGTTCAAAATGGAACAGTCAAAGAAGGATTTCTTGCGTGTATTGCAAGGTGTAAAGTTGAGTAAGACTCAAAACACAACCACGGCAGAAAATAGAAAGAGAATATTCCCTATGCCTCAGCCATAGGTTCTATAAAGTATGCTATGCTGTGTACCAAACCTTTTGCGTTCCTTGCCTTGAGTTTGGCAAGGGGGTATGATATTGATCTAGGAGTGGATCACTTGACAGCGGTCAAAATTATCCTTAGAAGACTAAGGAGACATTTCTCGGTTATGGAGGTGATAAAGACTTCGTCATAAAGAGTTACGCTGATGCAAGCGTTTACACCGATCCGGATGACTCTGAGTCTCAATCTAGATACATATTGAAAGTGGGAGCAATTAGCTAGAGTAGCTCCATGCAGAGCATTGTAGACATAGAAAATTTGCAAAATACATACGGCTCTAAATGTGGCAAACCCATTGACTAAACTTCTCTCACAAGCAAAACATGATCACACCTTAGTACTCTTTGGGTGTTAATCACATAACGGTGTGAACTATATTATTGACTCTAGTAAAACCCTTTGGGTATTAGTCACATGGCGATGTGAACTAATCACATGGTGATGTGAACTATTGGTGTTAAATCACATGGCGATGTGAACTAGATTATTGACTCTAGTGCATGTGGGAGACTGAAGGAAATATGCCCTAGAGACAATAATAAAGTTGTTATTTATATTTCCTTATATCATGATAAATGTTTATTATTCATGCTAGAATTGTATTAACCGGAAACTTAGTACATGTGTGAATACATAGACAAAACAGAGTGTCCCTAGTATGCCTCTACTTGACTAGCTCGTTAATCAAAGATGGTTATGTTTCCTGACCATAGACATATGTTGTCATTTGATGAACGGGATCACATCATTAGAGAATGACGTGATGGACAAGACTCATCCGTTAGCTTAGCATTATGATCGTTGAGTTTTATTGCTATTGCTTTCTTCATGACTTATACATGTTCCTCTGACTATGAGATTATGCAACTCCCGAATACCGGAGGAACACCTTCTATGCTATCAAACGTCACAACGTAACAGGGTGATTATAAAGATGCTCTACAGGTGTCTCCGAAGGTGTTTATTGGGTTGGCATAGATCGAGATTAGGATTTGTCACTCCGTGTATCGAAGAGGTATCTCTGGGCCCTCTCGGTAATGCACATCACTATAAGCCTTGCAAGCAATGTGACTAATGAGTTAGTTGCGGGATGATGCATTACGGAACGAGTAAAGAGACTTGCCGGTAATGAGATTGAACTAGGTACGATGATACCGACGATCGAATCTCAGGCAAGTAACATACCGATGACAAAGGGAACAACGTATGTTGTTATGTGCCTTGACCGATAAAGATCTTCGTAGAATATGTAGGAGACTGTCAGCGTCCTGGGAACAGGGGTCCCCAGACTTGCCTGCCTGCAGCCCAGGGCGTGGCTCCACCAACGGCCTGGTACGGCCCATCTTCAGCAGCAATTGCTCAAGACCCTCGCGAGGGGCCAAGCCTCGCGAGGCGGACGACACCAAGACCTCCTCAGGGGCAGCCTCTCTAGGCTGGCTCCCGAGGAGCGGAGATATCTATGCAAAGGGCACCTCGCGAGGTGCGCATGACGTGAGCCGTGACGACTAAGGCCAGGCGGGCGCCAGCGGGCGCAGAGTACCAGTTGCCTCTTTGGTGCTAAAGGGGCAAGCACAGGCGAGGAGTCCCGAGGCATCAGGCAAAGGCTTCCATATCGGTGCAACGAGATCAAGACCAGCTGGACGGCAGGACAGAGGTCGCCGTGGAGCCCACGGCAGCGTCACCACCAGAGCCTTTTGCAGGCAAAAACCACCTTTTGTTAAGATAACTTGTACTAGTTGTCTCCCTTCAAAATTGGCCGTTGTGCGATCCCTTCCTGCCTGATATTTGGGAAGAGGATCGGGGCCTCTATAAATAGGACTAGCCACCACCCGAGCAAGGGGACGGATCATTCAGACCATCCTCGCACACACAAGCTCATCGAGCTGAAGAACACCTCTCCTCAGGAGGCTGTTCATCCCTTGTACTTGTTCATCCTCAGCCTACAAGGCAATCCACCACACCACACTAGAGTAGGGTATTACACCACAACGGTGGACCGAACTAGTATAAACCCTTGTGTCTGTTGTTCTTTGAGTTCGTTGAGCTAGGCCTTGAGATCGTTGCGAGAGCGAGCTTGGGAGAGAGAGATCTTCGTGCGCACCCCAGTGTTCGAACCTCAAGGGTTAGCCGGAACCCAGAATCTGACATTTGGCGCGCCAGGTAGGGGTGCGCTGAAGCCTTTCTCCCGCCAGTAGACCCATCAACACCCCACGGTTCCAATGTCTGGCGATCCAAGGACCACGCCGACCATTGGGCTACTTGGCCCGTCAGGGCGGCGCCGTCCGCCCAGGGAGACCTCAACTCTGCACTCCAGGGGGCCCGCGCACCGCCGAACGCCGCAGGCGGATCAACGCCCTCCAACCTCACACAGCGGCGTGCGTGGGCTGCCGCAAGATCTTCAAGCTACGCAGCGGCGATGGCGCCACACACCCGACGGGAACAAGCGAACATGCGAGCCACGCTCGTAGTGGCGCGAGAGCTGCTGCAGTGCCGACTGGCAGAGAGTGGCCGCGATGCGTTGCTGGAACGCGTCGCTGAGCTGTTGGACGTTGCATCCAGGGGTACGCCGCCTTTCTGCTCCCTACTTACATCTCCAGTTGTGGCCAGATCGCACGGCGGACCTCGTCGCATCCGCGTACTCCCGGGCGCACCAGGAGGGCTCATCGGCGCCAGCACAACCGATGGTGCCGAACATCCGGCCGCGCCTGCGCTTCCCCAAGATGGCGTAGGTACGGGCGTTGCTCCGCGCGGTCCCAATGGGGCGCCACCCTACAGCCACCAGGGGGCACGCTGGGCCCGGCGGCATGGGGCGCAGGGCGTCTCGGCAGTGGTTCCGGAGCGGCGGCTCCAGAAGCCTATGTACCCCGCATGGTGGATCAGGAGTACACGCCGGAGGATGACCCCTGCTTGTTCCTCGAGCTGGGCTAGGAAGAAGAGATGCTGGAAGTTGAGGCCTTCCATGAGCCACCCAGGAGCCTCGCCGACCCCGCCAGCGACAACAACCACAGGGTACCACTGATATCTCAGGAGCAGGCTTACGCTAACCATGGGTCGCAGGTGGACCAGGCCGCAGCGGCGGACGGCGACCCCAGCACAGCAGCCCCACTCCAACCGGGGGTAGCGCACTGGGGGCTCCACGGGAGAGGTATGGAGCAAGGCCCTCCCCCGTGTCGCAAGGAGCAAGGCGTCGCCCGGAGGTAGGTCCTCTGCCGGGGAGGCGCCGGCGAGCCCTCCCCCCGGCAGAGGGCCCGTGGTCGCCGAGGGCGCCGCTAGTGTCCCCTTTGCCCCTTGGGATCGTCTTGGTTTCTGGACGCCCCAACGGTGGTCGAGGGTGGCGCAGAACGGGGCCCTCGTCTGGCGATATGAAGCAAGGCTCACGCCTGTGAAGGTCTCCGCCCGTGACACTCTCACGTAATAATGAGTGGGGCTGTACACGCCCCGGAGTCTTCGGAGAGCCGCCCTCAGGCCTCGGGGGCTCCCGCCCATGTCCTAGTGGAAGCACCTTGCTCCCCACTGGCCGTCGACACTGTCCCCCAATGACTATGCTCACAGCTAGTGAAAGCACTTAGCTCCGCGCTGGTGAGAAGACAAGAAGACTAGCTAGGTGCCGGACGCGGCCATTTGCTTTTAACCCCTTTTTTGCAGCTCGATTTGCCGCTTTTTGGATTCGAACTTGAAGTCGTATTTTTGTTGGCAAGCATGGGGGGTGTCCTTTCTCGTTCGTGTTGATCTTCTGAGTTTTCTGGATTCCGTGCCTTTCTTTGAGACCCGTGCCTGCTACACCTTCCCCTGTGAGCGCCTCGTGAGCGGGGGCTGGGCGTGGTATGTGCGTGCTACGCGCGCATCTTGCCATGATCTAACTCTCACTTTTCGCGGGGCCCTCTCGGGCGGACCAGCAGGCTCCTCAGAAGCCCAAAATCTAACGAGCCCGCGAGGGACTCCCCTCGGGAGAAATGCACGTCGACAACTACAAGACCAGTCTGAGGCCTGCCTGGATCGAGGTAAGTTACAGCTGCAAGCCCGCGGAAGAGCTTGTGGGCTCGCAAAGGCACGTTTCAAGTCTGGCTTAAGGAATGAAACAGTAGTCTGATTACATGAGGGGCTCCCCCTCCCCAAAATGCTCTTACACCTTGAGGGGCCGTGCCCAAGCTTTTGCGCGCAGGTTCAAAGTAAAGAAGCACGGGATCAATCGGACATGTCGCTTGCAGCATCTTCCGGATCGCTCCCGGACACGCTGCCGGCGCTGTCGCTGGCGTCGTCTTCACCGTCATCAACCGCGCTACCTTCATCCGCCACGACCACCATCGCATCATCCTCGGAAGCAAAAGCCCTGACCATAGCATCCACATTATCATCCACCCAGCGTGCCAGGTTGTCCCGAATGGCTCCGGGCACTGGGGCGATGGCGGCGTCGAAATCGAAGTGAGGATCTATGTTCTGGAGATGACTGAAAATGCGGAAAACGCGCGCCCGAGGAGGCCTCGGCTCTTTTCTTCAACAAGCTCGCGAGCCCTCTCGGCCCGGTCCTCCAAACACGTCACGACGTCGGTGAAGAAGCGGAGATGGCTGGCGTAGTCTTCTGCGTGGGGATGAGGGGCGCGCTCTTCGCAGATGGCACCCAACGCCCGGTTGGCCCTCACCCTGAGGTCCTGAAGCATGGGAGCGTGCTCACACTGCAGCATCCACCGACGACACGCCTCCTCCCTGCTCTGTTGCACAAGGGACGTGGCGGTACCGACCTGCTCCTATAGCGAAAGCAGGTCGGCGTGAGCGGCAGCCAGGTCGGCCTGAACGGAGATGAAGGCCGCCGCGGCTGCCTTCTCACACCACTCCGCTTCATCCAGCCTTGACCTAAGGGTATTGGTTCTGCCCTCAGCTCCAACCTCCACCATCTTCAGCTTCAGGTCATGCGTATTGGCAAGATCTGCACGAGCTGTCGGATGTGGGGTTCCGGCAAACCCTTAAGGTTCGAACTCTAGGGTGCGCGTGAAGTCTTTCCCTCCTACTGATCCACGCCCTAGCTCTCTAAGATCTCGCGGACGAACTCGACGAACTCGCAACACAGGAAGACATGAGATTTATACTGGTTCGGGCCACCGTTGTGGTGCAATACCCTACTCCAGTGTGTGTGGTGGTGGATTGCCTCTTGGGCTGATGATGAACAGTACAAGGGGAAGAACAGCCTCCTGAGGTCGAGGTGTTCTTGTGGCTAGGGTAGGCTCTCGATCAGGCCGGATCAAGCTGAGGTGCCCCTACTGTGGTGGCTAGTTCTACTTATATAGGCCATAGTCCTCTTCCCAAATATTCAGCGGGAAGGGAGCCAACAACGGCGGGCAAATTTAAAGGGGGACAACCAGTACAAGCTATCCTGACAAAAGTGGTCTTCGCCTGCGAAAGGCTCTGGTGGTGACGCCGTCTTGGGCTCCACGGTGACCTCTGTCCTGCCGTCCTTCTGGTCTTGGTCTCATTGCACCGATATGGCAACTTTTGCCTGATGCCTCGGTACTCCTCGCCTGCGCTTGCCTCCTTAGCACCAAAGAGGAAACAAGGACGCTGCGCGCGCTGGCGCCCGCCTGGCGCCCGCCTGGTGCCGATCATCATGGCTCACGTCACGAGAGCCTCGTGAGGTTTGCCCCACCTTGATATCTCTGCTCCTCATGAGCCCGCCTGGCTAGGCCGCTCCTGTGGAGGTCTTGCGTCGCCCGCCTCGCGAGGCTTGGCCCCTCGCGAGGGTCTTGGATGCCTTGTTGATGAAGATGGGTCGGACGGCCCGCTAACTTAGCCACGCCGTGGGCCGCAGGTAGGCAAGTTTGGGGACCCCCGTTCCCAGAACGCCGACAGTAGCCCCGGGCCCAAGGTGCGCTCGGGCTTGGCTTCGCGGTGAAGCCAAGGGTCAAGTACGGAGCGCCGCGGGCCCCCAAAGCCTGCGGCCTCGGTCAACGCGTGGCGGTTTATTGGACGTGGGCGTCTCCGCTTCCCCACGTTGCCTTTGAATCCGCCTGGCTATGCGGCCCCCGCATCTCACACAGTTATTCTTCCTTTGCCCACGCCTGGCTCCCCCAATCTCCCTGCTTCCTCGAGACTCTGCTTTGGCCTTCCAATCTGACTTGCGCTCTGCCTGCTTCATCGCGATGGCGTCGAAACAGGCTGAAAAGGGGAAGAAACCTCTGTCTTTGCCAAGTGCGCCTCCGCCCTTTGAGCCTGCGCTCGGCCGGCCTCGGGTGCTCAACGACGAGGCCATGGACAAGGTGCGCCCCATGCTTGCCTCCAGTTTCAACGAGTGGGGAGAGACGGTGGCTTGGCCCGCGTCTCGCACTCGCATGGTACGGGCAGCCACTGAGGTCCCAATCTTCATAGATGCCCTCTGGGCTGGCCTGATTCCTCCCTTCTCCGCCTTCTTCAACGCAGTGCTCGAGCATTATCAGATCCACATGCTTCATCTCGACCCACAATCTGTGACCCTTCTTGCCGTCTTCGCCTTCTTGTGCGAGGCCATGGTGGGCATCGCTCCTTCTGTGGCCCTCCTCTGCCATTTCTTCTCATTGCATCTGACCGGTCCCCAGCAGAGCTCGGGTGCGTGGGCTTCCAGGCCGTGGCCGCGATAGCGGGCGCGGGGATTGACTTTGAGATTCCTTCATCCACGAGCGAGTTCCATACACGATGGGTGTTTGTTGACGCTGGCGTGCTCAGCCCTCTGCTCCAAGTTCCGGCGGGGCCTGCTGTTCCAAACTCCGGCTGGGGCCATCAGAAGCTCACGAGCCCCTGCCTCGCCCCCGTCTGGGCCAGGTTGAGGAGGTTGAAGGACCGCGGCGTGACTGCGCCTATGGTGGTGAAGGAGTTCGTCAAGCGTCGAGTCGCTCCGCTTCAGTGCCACTCCCGCCCGATGTGGGACTTGCTCAGCAGCCAGGACCATATGAGGTTTCAGGAGAAGGGGCTTCCTCTTGTGATGCGGCAAACGGTGCTTATGGTCCTATCGGGTGTCCCTTTGCCGGACAACATGCCCAGGAATAGCTGCCTGCTGTACCGCTGCGAGAACAAGGCCGCATTTGCCGCGAGCATGCCTTCCTTTGATGAGTGGGGGCTGCGCCCAATCGTCCTGGTGGGGTCCCGCGAGAACCCCATCGACGTGGTCCCCTTCCTCGCCGCTGGTGCCGAGCTCTCCCTAGGTGAGGGTGCAGGAGGGCGAGCTCTGACAGGGGCTGGTGGCTCGAGTGCTGAGGAGCACATGCTGCATGGTGATCCTGGGGCGTCGTCCTCGGGAGCTTGCGACCCCTCCCCTGGGGCGTCGGTTGCTGAGGCGACGCTGCATGCGGCTCCCGAGGCCAAGGCCCTGTCAGCCTCGGGAGGTTGTCGTGAGACGGCGCTCGGCTGTTCGCCGCAGCCGGGCACCCCTGAAGCTGTCCTTCCCAGCTCTTCTTCGGCCCCGTCGCGCACCGGCTGTCACGTCCAGTGCTTCGGTCGTCTTTGCGTGGACTTCGAGGAGCTCCGCAAGAGGAAAGGATCCCCAAGTGGCAGCAACATCTTTGGGCCGCTGAAGCGGAGGAAGTACATCGCCGTCGACGTGTAAGTACCGTATCGCTGTGGCTCCTTGTGTGTTGTTTCCATTTCTTGACGTTAGTTCTTCAGGGCTCGTTCCATTGAGGCGGCTGTGTCTTCTGATAAACGGCCTCCTCCTTCCTCGACTCCCCCGTCGGCCTCGAGCGCTTCGGGTCCGCTTGCTGCCCCTGGAGCAGGGTCAGTCGAAGGAGCACTCTTGCCTTCATGGCGCGCTGAACCCGCGGCTTGGTCGCCCCTCCCCCACGGTCTGGCGTGGAGCTTGGCGGGCGTGCCCAAGACCCCTCCTTTGGTCACGGTCAGTAGCTGGTTGGCTTCGATCTTTGGTTCCTCTTCAAGCAGCGAGCCCTGATTGGCTTGGGCTCCTCGCGAGGACTGGTTGATGGCAGGTGCAGCGCCAGCCCCCAGGCCTCTGCCGAGAGGTGGTGCGCCGCTTGGTGCCCCGCCCGCAGCCCCCGAGGTGGAGGACGAGGTGGACCGAGCGTTCGAGCTCGAGCGCGGGCGGAGCGTAGTTCGTCACGAGCTCTTCCAGGAGGCAATGGGCACAATGAGCCAACTTGGTGAAGAGCTCGCGGGTGTCGACTCACGCCTTGAGGCTGAAGGTCTCCGGTTGGTGGAGGAATGGCGCAAGCTGAGGGTGGCTATCAACCTCGGCCGCTACCAGCGTGATCTTGACAATGCGAAGGCTGAGGCGTCTCTCAAGGTTTCCCGCGAGGCTTGCTCCCGAGCCTTGGAGGAGGCTCATGAGGCCGACCGCCATCGCGTGGCCGCGGAGAAGCACGCGTGGGAGCTCCACGCCTGGAGCGCGTCCCTAGAGCAGCAAGTGGAGGCGCGCAGGGCCACCATTGCGTCGCTGAGGGGGACACCTGCCGAGGAGGAAGAGGTCCGAAAGCGCGAGGAGGCGTTGGCGCTGGAGGCCGTGGAGCGCAGCCTCGAGCTTGAGCAATTGGAGACAAGGGAGCGTCAAGTTACCCAAGCAGAAGATGCCGTCGGGGTTCGCGAGGCTAGGGTCCAGGAGGAGGTGGACCGCCGGGTGGCCGAGGTCCGCGCAGACCTGGAGGGAAGGTATGACTTGAAGTTGAAGCTCGCAGGTACGGAGGGTGCGGGCAGGGCTGCTGCTCTCAGGCCTAGGTTGGACGAGGCTGAGAGGTGTGCGAAGGCCACGGCTGCCGCCTTGGTCACGGCGCAGGCGGACTTGGCCTCCGGCCGCGCCGAGTTGCTTTCTCTTCGGGAGCGGGTCGACGATGCCGAGGCCGTCGCACGGCAAAACAGGGAGGAAGTGCTCCAACGTCGGACGCTGGAGCGCGAGCATGGTTCTATGCTTCAGGACCTCCGGAACAGGGCCAATACCGCCCTGGGCTACATCTGCGACGAGAATGCTCCTACCCCCCACTCGAATGACTATGCCATCCATCTGACCTTCTTCACCGACGTGGTGACGCGCCTAGAAACCCGGTCTGACAGGGCTCGCCGGCTCATGGAGGAGAGAAGTCGGGGCCTGCTCGGGCGCGCGTTCTCCAGTGTCTTCAGCCACCTCAGGAACACCTTCCTCGACTTTGACTTTGACGCCGCCATTGCCCCTGTACTGCAGGCCGTCTGGGGCGATCTGGCGCGGTGGGTGGAGGACAACGTGGATGCGCTGGTCAGAGCCTTTGCCTCTGACGATGACGCGGTGATGGTCGCCGCAGACGAAGGCAACGTGGTTGACGACGGCGACGGAGGCGTCGTCGAAGGCGGGATGGTGTCGGCGAAGACGAAGATGATGCGAGCGACGCGTCCGAGGGCGATGTAGCGAGCGACATATCCGGCTGATCCCATGTTCTCCCATTGTTGCATCCTGTATGCAAAAACTCAGGCGCGGTCCCTGGAAAACTTGTAAGAGCATTTTGAGAGGGGGAGCCCCTCATGTAAGCAAGTTGCAGCCTTTACTTTCCTATGCGGTATTGAATCTGTGCCCTCGTGGACTCATGAGTCCAGGGGCGAGTTCCCCGTCGTGGTTTACCTTAGTCAGCGCCAGCCTCGAGCTGGGTCACGAGGCTCCGAGTCTCTGAATCCCGCGGAGCTGGTCGACCTGTCATAAGGGGCTCTGCAAGAGGCAAGCGCTAGTTGCAGCGTTAGCGCGCGCTCGGTGCACGTGTACTTCGCGCAGTCCCGCTCGCGAAGGGCTCGTGAGGGGAATGCGACGGACATGAGTCCCAGACAAAACGAAATCCAGAAAGCAAGAAACTGCTCGAATGAGAAGAGGCACCCCCGCGCGTATTGACAAAAACTCGGCTTCAACTTAAATCCAGATCCAGAAAGCAAAACTACAGAAAGAGAGATCCAAAGCAAATGGCCGCGTCCGGCACCTAGTCTAGTCTTCTGGTCTTCAAGTCTCCTCACCAGCGCGGAGCTAAGTGCTGCCACTAGGCGTGGGAGGGAGCCCCAGGGCCTGAGGCCGGCACCCCTGAGACTCCGGGGCGTGTACAACCCCAATTCATTATTACGTGAGAGTGTCCTGGGCGGCGAGCTTCACAGCCACTGGGCCTTCTTCACAGGTACCGGCCTTGCTTCATATCGCCAGACAAGGGCCCCGCCTTGCGCCACCCTCGACCACCTTTGAGCCGACTGACAACTTGGACGATACAAAGGGGGGAAAGGGGACGCCAGCGGTGCCCTCGGCGACCACAGGTCCTCTGCCGGGGGAAGGGTCGTCGAAGCCTCCCCGGCAGAAGGCCTACCTCCGGGTGCCGCCTGGCTTCATGCGACGTGGCGAGGTGCCCTGTTCCTGGCTCCCTCCGCGCAACCCCCACCGAGCCTCCCCTGGCGGGAGAGGCATTGCTGCGCCAGGGTGATCTGCCGAGGCTGTAACCTGGTTCACTAGAAGCCCATGGTTAGCGTAAGCTTGCTCCTGAGAGATTAGCGGTACCCTGTAGTTGCCGTTGATGGCGCGATCGTCGTGGTTCTCTGTGGGTTCCTGGAAGGCTTCGACTCCTAGCGCCCCTTCTTCCCAATCTTCTCCAACGAACGAGCCGGGGTCGTCCTCTGGTGCGTACTCTTGGTCCATCATGCGGGGCACGTAGGCTTCCGGGGCTGTTACCCCGAACACCTCGCCATAGTGCCCCACACTCCATGTTGCCCAGCCCAGCGTGGCGTCCTGAGGATAGTAGCATGGAATCTCGCCGGGACCATCGGGGGCGACGCTTGTGCCCGTGCTTGTCGCGGGCGGTATGGGGCGGCGGAGCCCCCGGCGCCGCCGGCCGCGCTAGTGTTGACGAAGCCCCCATGCGCGCCCGACAACGCGTGGTTGCGGCGAGGCCCGCCATGGGGCCCCGTAGCGACCTGAGAAGGCAGCCGATAGTAGAAAGGCGGCGCTCCCGAGGCCGCTACGTCACGCATTCCAGCAGCGCGTCCCGGCCGCTCTCCATCAGCCGGCACCGCAGCAGCTCCCTTGCCACGGTGAGTGCTGCCCGCATGTTTGCCTGCTCCCATCGCGAGTGCGGCGCTGTCGCTGCGGCGTGGCTTGCTGCCCTTGCAACAGCTCGTACTTGTCGTGGAGTGAGCGTGGACGACGCCTGGCCGCGCCGCCCGCGCCCCGCAACGTTGGACGGTGCCCGCGCCGCCTGGAGTGCGGGGTCAAGGTCTTCATGAGCAGGCGTCGTCGCCCAGGCCGGCCAGGCTGCCCAGTGGTCGGAGTCAGCTCTTGGGTCGCCGGACATCTTGGCCGTGGAGCGTCGGCAGGTCGATTGTCGAAGAAGAAGCTCCGGCGGACCCCTACCTGGGGCGCCAAATGTCGGATGTGGGGTTCCGGCAAACCCTTAAGGTTCGAACTCTGGGGTGCGCGCGAAGTCTTTCCCTCCTACCGATTCACGCCCTAGCTCTCTAAGATCTCGTGGACGAACTCGACGAACTCGCAACACACGAAGACACGAGATTTATACTGGTTCGGGCCACCGTTGTGGTGTAATACCCTACTCCAGTGTGTGTGGTGGTGGATTGCCTCTTGGGCTGATGATGAACAGTACAAGGGGAAGAACAGCCTCCTGAGGTCGAGGTGTTCTTTTGGCTAGGGTAGGCTCTCGATCAGACCGGATCAAGCTGAGGTGCCCCTACTATGGTGGCTGGTTCTACTTATATAGGCCCTGTTCCTGTTCCCAAATATTGAGCGGGAAGGGAGCCAACAACGGCGGGAAAATTTAAAGGGGGGACAGCCAGTACAAGCTATCCTGAAAAAAGTGGTCTTTGCCTGCGAAAGGCTCTGGTGGTGACACCGTCTTGGGCTCCACGGTGACCTCCGTCCTGCCGTCCTTCTGGTCTTGGTCTCGTTGCACCGATATGGCAACCTTTGCCTGATGCCTCGGTACTCCTCGCCTGCGCTTGCCTCCTTAGCACCAAAGGGGAAACAAGGACGCTGCGCGCGCTGGCGCCCGCCTGGTGCCGATCGTCATGGCTCACGTCACGAGAGCCTCGTGAGGTTTGCCCCGCCTTGATATCTCCGCTCCTCGTGAGCCCGCCTGGCTAGGCCGCTCCTGAGGAGGTCTTGCGTCACCCGCCTCGTGAGGCTTGGCCCCTCGCGAGGGTCTTGGATGCCTTGTTGATGAAGATGGGCCGGACGGCCCGCTAACTTAGCCACGCCGTGGGCCGCAGGCAGGCAAGTCTGGGGACCCCCGTTCCCAGAACGCCGACATGAGCCTTCGCCACCCTGCGGTCAATTTCCTCCTGGATCCCGGCTTCACGCGCGCTGACGGCATCCTTAGCCTGGGCGACCTGGCGCTCCCTCGTCTCCAACCGTTCAAGTTCAAGGCTACGCTTAGTGGCCTCCAGCATTAGCGCCTCCTCGCGCTTCAAGATCTCCTCCTCTTCGGAAGGCGACCCCTTCATCGACGCCAAGGCAGCCCTGCGCGCCTCGACCTGTCGCTCCAGGGAGGCGTTCAGAGCCCGGAGCTCCCCTTCGCACTTCTCTGCGACCTCGCGGCGGTGGTTAGCCTTCCTGGCCTCCTCCAGGGCTCGAGCGCTGGCCTCGCGCGAGATGGCAAGGGATGCCTCGGCCTTCGTGTTGGCGCGTTCGCGCTGGAGACGCCCGAAGTCGACGGCCACCTTCAGCCGATGCCACTCGTCTGCCAGCTAAAGGCCTTTGGTTTCAAGGCGGGCGTCAACATCCGCGAGCTCTTCCCCGAGCCGGCTCAGCACGCCCATCGCCTCTCGGAAGAGCTCATGGTGGACGACGCCGCGCTCGCATGCAAGCTTGAACGTGCGGTCAGGTCCGTCCTCCGCGCCATGGGTTGGTGGAGAAGTTCGAAGTGGCTCGCCCGCTCTCGGCAGGGGGCTGGAGGCCGGCCGCCCTTCGGGCCTCGGCGGAGGCCCGGTGGGGCAGAGCCTCGTAGCTCGAAGGTGAGACCGGGGCCGCAGTCGCCCAGCCACGGGCAAGGACCAGTGGTGGGGCCCTCGGCACACTCTCCGCACCCCGGGCAGGACCACGAAGGAGGGACAACAAGAGCGCGGGGTTGAGACGCCAGGCCGGCGCGTCCGCCTCCCCGGCAGGCCTCACGCCACGCACGGTAGGCCGACATGAGGCGCTCAAGGTCAGCAGGGAGCCCGGAGCAGGCAGGGGTTGCTTCTCCGGAGACCTCGTCGCCCTAGCCGAAGGGACCCTGAGGAACTACGGTTAGGAGGAGAAGCGGCGCTCAAGAAATTACAAAGATAAGGTACTCACTCGTCAATAGCGATGTACTTCCTCTGCTTCAATGGCCGAAAGGCGTCACCACTACAGCTTGGAGACCCCTTCCTCTTGCGGAGCACTTCAAAGTTTGGTCGGAGCCGGCTGAAGCCCCGGGTGCGATTGCCAACGATGAGCGCGGCCGGTGCGGCTCCTGAGGAGGCGACCTCAGTGGTGCTGGGCAGCGTGGAGTCATCGGTCTCCGCCCCGTGGTGGCTCGCTGGGGCCTCGGGGGCTTCAGCCTCAGGGGTATCAGGCGGCGACATTCCACCAGGCGCCTCCTTAGGATGGCTCTCTCGGGCCCTGGGGGACGACACTTCAGGAGCCCCGAGCGACACCGGTTCCTCAGCAGCAGCGCCGTCATCGCTCGGCAGCGACTGGCCCCTTGCGCCCACTTTTGGGACGGGCACCACGCTGGCGGTGGGCAAGGGGGCCACGAAGACAGGGCCCTCGCGAGGCCCTTCAAGGCCAACAGGGCGCAGCCCCCATTCGTCGAAGGGGTGCATCTGCTTCGCAAACTCCACATTGTTCAAACAGCAGTATAGAAGGCAGCCCTCCTCCGGCAGGTCGGCTGGCATTGGGTCGCCCGTCAGGAGCTCGAGCACCGTGCGCCGTGCCTCAGGAGGAAGAGCCGGCACCTGAAGCCTCATGCGGTCCCCGTAGCCTGAGAAGGTCCACATCGGTCGAGAGTGGCGCTGAAGCGGAGCAATGTGACATCGGATGAACTCCTTCACCACCATAGGCGTCGTCACCCCGAGGCCCTTCAGCCTGGCCAGCCGGAGCCAGACATGGGCGAGCTGCCGGTCGGCGAACTTCGCGTGCCCCCAGCCGGAGCTTGGGGCAGCCGGAATCCGCGGGAGCAACAGCAGGGGGCTGCGCACGCCGACATCCACAAACACCCACCGCTTCCAAAAATATCCAACGACTGGCGAGAGCTCGAAATCGATCCCCGAACCGGCCATCGCCGCAACAGCCTGAAGGGATACACACCCCGAGCGCTATAGAGCATCCGTCAGATGCAGCAAGAAGAAGTGGTGAAGCTAGGCCACGGAAGGAGCAATGCCCACCATGGCTTCGTAGACGAAGGCAAAGACAGCACGGAGGATGATGGATTGGGGATCGAGGTGCAGTGCATTGATCTGATAATGCAAGAGCACCCCATTGAAGAAGTCGGAGAAGGGAGGGACTAGACCAGCCCAGAGGGCATGAAGATGGATGGGGACCTCGGTGGCCGTCCTGTCGACTGCAGCGCGGGAAGCAGGCAGTGCCACCATCGCCCCCAGCTCATTGGAATCGGTGGCGAGCGCTGGTCGCAGCTTGTCCACCACTTCCTGGTTGAGCACCACCGACCGCTCGATGGCGGGCTCCAAGACCGGCTGCGTGGGGGCCGAGGTACGGGACTCCTTCTTCCCCTTCTTCTTCCAGGTTGGTGCCATGGCGGCGGGGAGAGTTGGTGTCATATCGGACTGGGGGAAGGGATCCGCTGTCTTTCGAAAGGCGAAGGAGCTACAGAGCGCGTCGCCTGTAATGGAGGCAGAGCTGTGTAGACGACCGTGGCTACCTAGCCGGGCGGAAATCGAGGCTGTGTGGGGAAGTGGAGGCTCCCACGTCCCGTCAATCGCCACGCGTCAATCAAGGCCGCAGGCTATTGGGGCCCGTGGCACTCTGCACTTGCCCTTTGGCTTTGCCTCGAAGTAAGTCCGAGTGCGCCTTGGGCCCGGGGGCTACTGTCGGCGTCCTGGGAATGGGGGTCCCCAGACTTGCCTGCCTGCGGCCCAGGGCGTGGCTCCACCAATGGCCTGGTACGGCCCATCTTCAGCAACAACTGCTCAAGACCCTCGCGAGGGGCCCAGCCTAGCGAGGCGGACGACGCCAAGACCTCCTCAGGGGCAGCCTCTCTAGGCTGGCTCCCGAGGAGCGGAGATATCTATGCAAAGGGCACCTCGCGAGGTGCGCATGACGTGAGGCGTGACGACCAAGGCCAGGCGGGCGCCAGCGGGCGCAGAGTACCAGTTGCCTCTTTGGTGCTAAAGGGGCAAGCACAGGCGAGGAGTCCCGAGGCATCAGGCAAAGGCTTCCATATCGGTGCAACGAGATCAAGACGAGCTGGACGGCAGGACAGAGGTCGCCGTAGAACCCACGGCGGCGTCACCACCAGAGCCTTTGGCAGGCGAAGACCACCTTTTGTCAGCATAACTTGTACTAGTTGTCTCCCTTCAAAATTGGCCGTTGTGGGATCCCTTCCGGCCTGATATTTGGGAAGAGGACCGGGGCCTCTATAAATAGGACTAGCCACCACCCGAGCAAGGGGACGGATCATTCAGACCATCCTCGCACACACAAGCTCATCGAGATCAAGAACACCTCTCCTCAGGAGGCTGTTCATCCCTTGTACTTGTTCAACCTCAGCCTACAAGGCAATCCACCACACCACACTGGAGTAGGGTATTACACCACAACGGTGGCCCGAACCAGTATAAACCCTCATGTCTCTTGTTCTTTGAGTTCGTTGAGCTAGGCCTTGAGATCGTTGCGAGAGCGAGCTTGGGAGAGAGAGATCTTCGTGCGCACCCCAGTGTTCGAACCTCAAGGGTTAGCCGGAACCCAGAATCCGACAGAGCCAATATGAGCATCTAGGTTCCGCTATTGGTTATTGACCGGAGATCTGTCTCGGTCATGTCTACATAGTTCTCGAACTCGTAGGGTCCGCACGCTTAACGTTCGATGACGATTTGTATTATGAGTAATGTGATTTGATGTACCGAAGTTTGTTCGGAGTCCCGGATGAGATCACGGACATGACGAGGAGCCTCGAAATGGTCGAGAGGTAAGGATTCATCTATTGGAAGGTTGCATTCGGACATCGGAATAGTTCCGAGTGATTCGGGCATTTTTCGGAGTACCGGGAGGTTACCGGAACCCCCCGGGGAAAGATATGGGCCTTATGGGCCATAGGAGGAAGGCTAACCAGCCCACAAGGGGCTGGTGCGCCCCCACAAAGGAGGAGGCCGAATTGGACTTGGGAAGGGGCCGCCACCCCCCTTTCCTTCTCCTACTCCCTCTCCTTCCCCTTTTCCCCCCTCCGTAGAAGGAAAAAGGGTGGGGCCGAATCCTACTAGGACTGTCCTAGTAGGACTCCACTCTCCCTGGCGCGCCCCTTGTTGGCCGGCCTCCTCCTCCCCTCCTTTATATACGGGGGTAGGGGGCACCCCAAAGGCACAACAGACAATCTCTTAGCCGTGTGCGGTGCCCCCCCTCCACAGTTCAACACCTCAGCCATATCGTCGTAGTGCTTAGGCGAAGCCCTGCGCCGGTAACTTCATCATCACCGTCACCACGCCGTCGTGCTGACGAAACTCTCCCTCGGCCTCAACTAGATCAAGAGTTTGAGGGACGTCACCGAGCTGAACGTGTGCAGATCGCGGAGGTGCCGTGCGTTCTACTTGATCGGTTGGATCGCGAAGACGTTCGACTACATCAACCGCGTTACTAAATGCTTCCGCTTTCGGTCTACGAGGGTACGTGGACACACTCTCCCCGCTCGTTGCTATGCTTCTCCTAGATAGATCTTGCATGGTCGTAGGAAATTTTATGAAATACTACGTTCCCCAACATAGACATGTGTTGTCATTTGATGAACGGGATCACATCATTAGAGAATGATGTGATGAACAAGACCCATCTGTTAGCTTAGCATAATGATCGTTTAGTTTTATTGCTATTGCTTTCATCATGACTTATACATCTTCCTCTGACTATGAGATTATGCAACTCCCGAATACCGGAGGAACACCTTGTGTGCTATCAAACGTCACAACATAACTGGGTGATTATAAAGATGCTCTACAGGTGTCTCCGAAGGTGTTTGTTGGGTTGGCATAGATCGAGATTAGGATTTGTCACTCCGATTGTCGGAGAGGTATCTCTGGGCCCTCTCGGTAATGCACATCACTATAAGCCTTGCAAGCAATGTGAATAATGAGTTAGTTGCGGGATGATGCACTACGGAACGAGTAAAGAGACTTTCCGTTAACGAGATTGAACTAGGTATGATGATACCGATGATCGAATCTCGGGCAAGTAACATACCGATGACAAAGGGAACAACGTATGTTGTTGTGCGGTTTGACTGATAAAGATCTTCGTAGAACATGTAGGAACCAATATGAGCATCCAGGTTCCGCTGTTGGTTATTGACCGGAGAAGTGTCTCCATCATGTCTACATAGTTCTCGAACCCGTAGGGTCCGCACGCTTAACGCTCGATGACGATTGGTATTATGAGTTTATGTGATTTGATGTACCGAAGGTTGTTAGGAGTCCCGATGAGATCATGGACATGACGAGGAGTCTCGAAATGGTCGAGACATAAAGATTGATATATTGACCATGTTGTTCGGACACCGGAAGTGTTCCGGAGAGTTTCGGATAAAACCGAAGTGCCGGAGGGTTACCGGAAACCCCCCGGGAAGTTAATGGGCCACCATGGGCCTTAGGGGATAGAGGGCCAGCCAGGAGGTGGCGCGCGCCCCCCAATCTGAATTGGACAAGGGGTGGGGGCGGTGCCCCCCTCCTTCCTTCTCTCCCCTTCCTCCTTCCTTCCCCTCCTTGTTGGACTAGGAAAGGGGGAACCTACTCCTAGTAGGAGTAGGATTCCCCCCCTGGGCGCGCCCCTTGAGGCCGGCCGGCCCCCTCCTCCCCTCCTTTATATACGGGGGAGGGGGCACCCCATAGACACACAAGTTGATTTCTTAGCCGTGTGCGGTACCCCCTCCATAGTTTTCCACCTCGGTCATATTGTCGTAGTGCTTAGGCGAAGCCCTGCATCGATAACATCATCATCACCGTCACCATGCCGTCGTGCTGACGAAACTCTCCCTCGGCCTCAGCTGGATCTAGAGTTCGAGGGACGTCACCGAGCTGAACGTGTGCAGATCGCGAAGGTGCCGTGCATTTGGTACGTGATCGGTTGGATCGCGAAGACGTTCAACTACATCAACCGCGTTACTAAATGCTTCCTCTTTCGGTCTACGAGGGTACGTGGACACACTTTCCCCGCTCGTTGCTATGCTTCTCCTAGATAGATCTTGCGTGATCGTAGGCAATTTTTTTGAAATACTACGTTCCCCAACAATATGCAACAAAGTTGAAGATCAAGGGGCGAACTATCGAAGAAACATAGCTCCTGGATGCTACTGCGATACTGCCAAAGGAAGAAGAGAGGAGAACCTGGGTATTGACATAGAGCATATGTAGGTAACTGATACGTCCATTTTGCATCATGTTTTCTTATTGTTATTTATGATGTTTTTATCTATAATAATGCTTTTTGGAGTAATTCTAATGCCTTTTCTCTCATAATATGCAAGGTATACACAAAGAGGGAGAATTCTGGCAGCTGGAAATCTGGACCTGGAAAAGCTACGTCAGGCTACCTATTCTGCAGAACTCCAAATGAGCTGAAACTTCACGGGGATTTTTTTATGGAATATTTGAGAATTATTGGAGCAAATAACTACCAGAGGGGGCCCACCAGGTGGGCACAACCCACCTGGGTGCACTAGGGAGCCCAGGCGCGCCCTAGTGGGTTGTGCTCACCCAGGCCCACCTCTGGTGCCCATCTTTATATAGGCCATTTTGACCTAGAAAAAATAAGAAGAGGACTTTCGGGACGGAGCGCTGCCATCTCGAGGCGGAACTTGGGCAGGAGCACTTTGGCCCTCTGGCGGAGCAATTCCGCCGGGGGAACTTCCCTCCCGGAGGGGGAAATCATCGTCATCATCATCACCAACAAATCTCCCATCTTGGGGAGGGCAATCTCCATCAACATCTTCAACAACACCATCTCATCTCAAACCCTAGTTCATCTCTTGTGTTCAATCTTGTTACCAGAACTATAGATTGGTGCTTGTGGGTGATTAGTAGTGTTGATTACATCTTGTAGTTGATTACTATATGGTTTATTTGGTGGAAGGTTATATGTTCAGATCCAATATGCTATTTAATACTCCTCTGATCTTGAGCATGATTATTATTCGTGAGTAGTTACTTTTGTTCTTGAGGTCACGGGAGAAATCATGTTGCAATTAATCATGTGAACTTGATATTTTGATAGTATGTATATTGTGATTCCCTTAGTGGTGTCATGTGAACGTCGACTACATGACACTTCACCATATTTGGGCCTAAGGGAATGCATTGTGGAGTAGCAATTAAATGATGGGTTGCGACAGTGACAGAAGCTTAAACCCCGGTTTATGCGCTATTCTGTAAGGGACCGATTGGACCCAAAAGTTTAATGCTATGGTTAGAATTTATTCTTAATACTTTCCTCGTAGTTGGGGATGCTTGCGGGAGGGTTAATCATAAGTAGGAGGTTTGTTCAAGTAAGAACATCACCTAAGCACCGGTCCACCCACATATCAAATTATCAAAGTAGCGAACACAAATCGAACCAACATGATGAAAGTGACTAGATGAAATTCCCGTGTACCCTCAAGAACGCTTTGCTTATCATAAGAGACCGTTTTGGCTACCTTGCTGCACTTTTGTTACTACTATCATTACTTGCTCGTTACAAATTATCTTGCTATCAAACTACTCTGCTACATACAATTTCAGGACTTGCACACATCCCCTTACTGAAAACCACTTGTCATTTCCTTCTGCTCCTCGTTGGGTTCGACACTCTTACTTATCGAAAAGAGCTACAATTGATCCCCTATACTTGTGGTCATCAAGGCTATTTTCTGGCGCCGTTGCCGGGGAGTGAAGCGCCTTTGGTAAGCGGAATTTGGTAAGGAAACATTTATATAGTGTGCTGAAATTTATTGTCACTGGTTACTATGGAAACAATCCTTTGAGGGGTTTGTTCGGGGTATCTTCACCTCGACCGGAACCACAATTAGCTACCCCTCAACCTACTGCACCTACTGAAAATATTGAATATGAAATTCCTTCGGGTATGATAGAACAACTGCTAGCTAATCCTTATGCAGGAGATGGAACTGAACATCCTGATATGCACTTGATATATGTGGAACAAATTTGTGGATTGTTTAAGCTTGCAGGTTTACCTAGGGATGAAGTTATGAAAAAGGTTTTCCCTTTAACTTTGAAGGGAAAAGCATTGGCATGGTATAGGCTATGCGATGATATTAGATCTTGGAATTGGAATCGATTGAAATTGGAGTTCCACCAAAAAAATTATCCTATGCATCTAGTTCATCGTGATCAGAATTATATATATAATTTTTGGCCTCATGAAGTTGAAAGTATCGCTCTAGCTTGGGGGAGGCTGAAGTCAATGTTATATTCATTCCGCAATCATGAGCTCTCAAGAGAAATTATTATCCAGAATTTTATGCTCGGCTTTCTCGTAATGATCAAACCATGCTTGATACATCTTGTGCTAGTTCTTTTATGAAGAAGACTATTGAATTTTAGTGGAATATTTTGGAAAGAATTAAACACAACTCTGAAGATTGGGAACTCGATGAAGGTAAAGAGTCAGGTATTAAGCTTAAGTATGATTGTGTTAAATCTTTTATGGATACCGATGCTTTTCAAAAGTTTAGCACTAAATATGGACTTGAATCTGAGATAGTAGCCTCCTTTTGTGAATCATTTGCTACTCATGTTGATCTCCCTAAAGAGAAGTGGTTAAATATCACCCACCTATTAAAGAAGAAATCAAAGACCCGGTACCAGTTAAAGAAGAAACTATACTTTATAATGTTGATCCAGTTGTTCCTTCTGCTTATATTGAGAAACCACTTTTCCCTGTTAGGATAAAGGAACATGCTAAAGTTTCAACTGTGGTTAACAAAAGCTATATTAGAACACCTAAACCTGATGAACAAATTAAGGTAGAACCTAGTATTGCTATGGTTAAAGATCTCTTGGAAGAAGATATGGATGGGCATGTTATTTACTTATGTGAAGAAGCTACTACAATTGCTAAACCTGATAAAAAGGATAAACATAGACATGTTGTTGGCATGCCCGTTATCTCAGTTAAAATAGGAGATCACTATTATCATGGTTTATGTGACATTGGTGCTAGTGTGAGTGCTATTCCTTACACCTTATATCAAGAAATTATGAATGACATAGCACCCGCAGAGATAGAAGACATAGATGTTACTATTAAACTTGCTAATAGAGACACTATATCACCAATTGGGATTGTTAGAGATGTTGAAGTCTTGTGTGGGAAAATAAAATACCCTACTGATTTTCTTGTTCTTGGTTCCCCACAAGATGACTTTTGTCCCATTGTCTTTGGTAGACCTTTCTTGAATACTGTTAATGCTAAAATAGATTGTGAGAAACAAACTGTCGGTGTTAGTTTTGGTGATGAGTCTCATGAGTTTAATTTTTCCAAGTTTAGTAGAAAACTTCATGAAAAAGAATTGCCTAGTAAGATGAATTAATTGGTCTTGCTTCTATTGTTGTGCCTCCTACTGATCCACTAGAACAATATTTGCTAGACCATGAAAATGATTTACATATGCATGAAAGAAATGAAATAGATAAGATTTTCTTTGAACAACGTCCTCTGCTTAAACACAATTTGCCTATTGAAACTCTAGGAGGTCCTCCTCCACCTAAAGGTGATCCTGTGTTTGAATTAAAACAATTGCCAGACACTTTGAAATATGCTTATCTTGATGAAAAGAAGATATATCCTGTTATTATTAGTGCTAACCTTTCAGAACATGAAGAAGAAAGATTATTGAAAGTTCTAAGGAAGCACCGAGCTGCTATTGGATATACTCTTGATGATTTAAAGGGCATTAGTCCCACTCTATGTCAGCACAAAATTAATATGGAACCTGATGCTAAACCCGTTGTTGATCACCAACGTCGGTTAAATCCGAAGATGAAAGAAGTGGTAAGAACGGAAATATTAAAACTTCTGGAAGCAGGTATAATCTATCCTATAGCTGATAGTAGATGGGTAAGTCCTGTTCATTGTGTCCCTAAGAAAGGAGGTATAACTGTTGTTCCTAATGATAAGAATGAACTTATTCCACAAAGAATTGTTACAGGCTATAGAATGGTAATTGATTTTAGAAAATTAAACAAAGCAACTAGAAAAGATCATTACCCTCTGCCTTTTATTGATCAAATGCTTGAAAGATTATCTAAGCACACACATTTTTGCTTCCTTGATGGATATTCTGGTTTTTCACAAATACCTGTTTCTCAACCTGATCAAGAAAAGACCACTTTTACTTGTCCCTTTGGAACTTATGCTTATAGACGTATGCCTTTTGGTTTATGTAATGCACCTGCTACCTTTCAAAGATGTATGACTGCTATATTCTCTGACTTTTGTGAAAAGATTGTTGAGGTTTTCATGGATGACTTCTCTGTTTATGGGAAGTCTTTTGATGATTGTTTAAGCAATCTTGATCGAGTTTTGCAGAGATGTGAACAAACAAATCTTGTCTTGAATTGGGAGAAGTGCCACTTTATGGTTAATGAAGGCATTGTCTTGGGTCATAAAATTTCTGAAAGAGGTATTGAAGTGGACAAAGCTAAGGTTGATGCAATTGAGAAAATGCCATGTCCTAAAGATATAAAAGGTATTCGTAGTTTCTTAGGTCATGCTGGTTTCTATAGGAGATTTATCAAAGACTTTTCTAAAATTTCTAGGCCTCTTACGAGTCTTTGCAAAAGGATATTCCTTTTGTTTTTGATGATGATTGTTTAGAAGCCTTTGAAACACTCAAGAAAGCCTTAATTTCTGCACCTATTGTTCAACCACCTGATTGGAACTTGCCTTTTGAAATTATGTGTGATGCTAGTGATTATGCTGTTGGTGCTGTTCTAGGACAAAGAGTTGATAAGAAACTGAATGTTATTCATTATGCTAGTAAAACTCTAGACAGTGCTCAACGAAACTATGCTACTACTGAAAAAGAATTCTTAGCAGTGGTGTTTGCTTGTGATAAATTTAGACCTTATATTGTTGATTCCAAAGTAACTGTTCACACAGACCATGCTGCTATTAAATATCTTATGGAAAAGAAAGATGCTAAACCTAGACTTATTCGATGGGTTCTCTTGTTACAAGAATTTGATTTACATATCACTGATAGAAAAGGAGCTGAGAACCCCGTAGCTGATAATTTATCTAGGCTTGAAAATGTGCCTGATGACCCACTACCTATTGATGATAGTTTTCCTGATGAGCAGTTAGCTGCAATAAATGTTGCTCATAGTACTCCTTGGTATGCTGACTATGCTAATTACATTGTTGCTAAATATTTACCACCTAGCTTTACATACCAACAAAAGAAAAAATTCTTCTATGATTTAAGACATTACTTTTGGGATGACCCACATCTTTATAAAGAAGGAGTAGATGGTATTATTAGACGTTGTGTACCTGAGCATGAACAGGGACAAATCCTACGGAAATGTCACTCGAAGCTTATGGAGGGCATCATGCTGGAGATAGAACTGCTCACAAGGTATTGCAATCTGGATTTTATTGGCCTACTCTCTTCAAGGATGCCCGTAAGTTCGTCTTATCTTGTGATGAATGTCAAAGAATAGGTAATATCGGTAAGCGTCAAGAAATGCCTATGAATTATTCACTTGCTGTTGAACCATTTGATGTTTGGGGATTTGATTACATGGGACCTTTTCCTTCCTCTAATGGGTATACACATATTTTGGTTGCTGTTGATTATGTTACTAAATGGGTAGAAGCTATTCCAACCAGTAGTGCTGATCACAACACCTCTATTAAAATGCTTAAGGAAGTTATTTTCCCAAGGTTTGGAGTCCCTAGATATTTAATGACTGATGGTGGTTCACACTTTATTCATGGTGATTTCCGTAAAATGCTTGCCAAGTATGATGTTAACCATAGAATTGCATCACCTTATCATCCTCAGTCTAGTGGTCAAGTTGAACTTAGCAATAGAGAAATAAAATTAATTTTGCAAAAGACTGTCAATAGGTCCAGGAAGAATTGGTCTAAGAAATTAGATGATGCACTTTGGGCTTATAGAACAGCATATAAAAATCCTATGGGTATGTCTCCTTATAAAATGGTTTATGGAAAAGCTTGTCATTTGCCTCTTGAGTTAGAACATAAAGCATATTGGGCAATCAAAGAGCTCAATTATGATTTCAAACTTGCTGGTGAAAAGAGGTTATTTGATATTAGCTCATTAGATGAATGGAGAACCCAAGCTTATGAAAATGCAAAATAATTCAAAGAAAAGGTTAAAATATGGCATGGAAAAAGAATCCAAAAGCGTGAGTTTAAAGTCGGAGAATATGTTCTTTTGTACAACTCTCGTTTCAGATTCTTTGCAGGAAAACTCCTCTCAAAATGGGAAGGCCCATATGTCATCGAGGAGGTTTATCGGTCTGGAGCCATCAAAATAAATAATACTGAAGGTACTAACCCGAAGGTTGTTAATGGGCAATGAATAAAACATTATATCTCAGGTATGCCCATTAATGTTGAAAGTAATATTATCCAAACTTTGACACCGGAAGAACACATAAAAGAGTCCTTCCGGAACACTCCAGAATCGTGAAATAAGGAGGTATGTGATACGGTAAGTAAACGGACTCCGAAAAATCCGCAAAAATATTTTTTATCAGTTTTGGAATATTTAGAAAATTAGGAAAATAAGAAACTTCCAGGAAGCGTACCCTGGTGGGCACAAGACACCAGGGCGCGCAAGGCACCAGGCTTGCCTGGCGCGCCCAGGTGGGTTGTGCCCACCTGGGACACCTTCCGGACTCCGTTTTTCTACCGTATGCTTGTCCTCCAAAATAAAAAATCTATATATACTTCCCGAACCTGTTAACCACCGTATCACGGAGAAATCCTCTGTTTTCTTTTCCTTGCTGTTTCCTGTCAGATCCCATCTACCATGGCTGCTTCAAGCTCCTCCAAGGACAAGTTCTTCAAGAACGTTATCAACCCATATCTGCGGGAGGTGGTCCAGCACCCTCAAACCATCCAGATGCATGAGGGGGTGTTTCACCTCCACGATGTGCAAGGACCCAAGGGGACTGGAACCGTGGAGGCCAGGCTTGAAGCTATGGAGCAGGAAGTCTTCCGATGTAAGGGGATGGTGGAGCGTGGACTCAACGCCAATCACCTCATGATGGTCCGACCTCTCCCGTGATCTCAAGGTGGATGGCGAGCCCATGAAGGACATTGTCTTCACCCTCAACGAGCAAATCAACTTCCTCCAAAGCCAGATCTATGATCTTCAAAACTAAGTCTTTGAATATGAGGCGCGGTTTAAAGGTATGAGTTTGGCTGCTAGTTGCAGGACCCGTGAGACTCACTCCTCATCTTATGATGGTGAACCACTGCCATGGAAATCCGAGGACAAGATCTCTTCTTCATCACCACCACCTTCTTCTTCGTCACCAGAGGAGAATTGAGTATCGGGTATGGGCACTCCCCTTGGCTTTCGCCAAGCTTCGGGGAGGTGCCCCGGTATCGTATCATCTCACTATCTTTTTACCTTTACTTATTTTAGTTCGACCTTTTGCTTTAGATGAATAAAAGTTTAGTTCGATCCTTTCTTCTTTGAGAGTTTACCTAGTGATCTATCCTTGTAATCGTGTGCAAGTTATATAATAAAGTTTAGTTTGAGTTTTTGCTTTCTTTACTTTCTTGTTGCAAATAAAAGAAAAGAAATAAGAAAAATAGAAAGAGAAAGGAAATAAATAAAAGAAAGAAATAATGAAAAAGATCATATACTAATCTTATGGTAGGTGATGACACCACATAAGGAAAAGTATAAGTAGAAAATTTTATTAGAGATTGACAAATATAGCATTAGTCAATGATGCAACTCATGAAAGAATTAATAAGGGAACAGAAGATTCACATATAAATATACTATCCTAGAAATCTTTTGTGATTGTGAGCCCTCATGAAAATATTATATGCCAAAATTGTTGACGTTGGACAAGGAAGACAACTTAATGGTTTATATTTGTTTATATTCACATAGAAGTCATATTGTCATAGATCCTTCAACATGTCGTGCTTGCCCCCTATCTTTGCTAGCCAAAAATTCCGCACTAAGTAGAGATACTACTTGTGCATCCAAAAACCCTTAAACCCAAATCTTATTTTCAAGTGTCCACCATACCTACCTAGGGATTGAGCAAGATCCCTCAAGTAAGTTGTCATCGGTGCAAAAAGGCAATAAAAATTGCTTCTAAATGTGTGAGATCATTTAGTGTAAGAGAAAATTGAGCGTTGCACGAACTTGTGATGGTGAAGAATAAAAGCGACAGACTGCATAATAAAGGTCGCTATCACAAGGGGCAATGTAACGTGACGTTCTTTTGCACTAAGGGGTTGAGCATACAAACAAATAAGCGCATGGCAACCTCTGCTTCCCTCTGCGAAGGGCCTATCTTTTACTTTTATGTATTTACTTTTATGCAAAGAGTCAAAGTTTTCCTTCTATTCCTTTTATTTTTCTCCTTTGGCAAGCATCATGTGGTGAGAAAAGATCTAGGCACATATGTCCAGTTGAATATAGATAGCATGAGTTATTACTGTTGACATCACCCTTGAGGTGAATACGTAGGGAGGCAAAACTATAAGCCCTTATCTTTCTATGTGTCCGGTTGAAACATTTTGCTCATGTGTACGCAGTGAGTGTTAGCAATCATAGAAGACTATATGATGGTTGAGTATGTGGACTTGCCTAAAGGCTCCGATACGTGACCCTTCCTGAAAAGATGATGAATTGTAGTTGCAAAGTTGATTGAGAACATAGTTTGTTGGTTTTTAATAGAGTTTTTGCTTTATACTTTGATTGTGCTTATTCATGAGAAGCCTATGATAAAAGTCTTATGTTTAAATTTGTTCTTGTTATAATAATGAACATGATGCTTCTATATCCATATTTTGTTTTTATCGACACCTCTCTCTCAAAGCATGTGGACATGTTTTTCGATTTCGGTTTTCGCTTGAGGACAAGCAAGGCCTATGCTTGGGGGAGTTGATACGTCCATTTTGCATCATGTTTTCTTACTGTTATTTATGATGTTTTTATCTATAATAATGCTTTTTGGAGTAATTCTAATGCCTTTTCTATGATAATATGCAAGGTATACACAAAGAGGGACAATTCCGGCAGCTGGAAATCTGGACCTGGGAAAGCTACGTCAGGCTACCTATTCTGCACAACTCCAAATGAGATGAAACTTCAGGAGGATTTTTTATGGAATATTTGAGAATTATTGGAGCAAACAACTACCAGAGGGGGCCCACCAGGTGGGCACCACCCACCTGGGCGCGCCAGGGAGCCCAGGCGTGCCCTGGTGGGTTGTGCTCACCCAGGCCCACCTCTGGTGCCCATCTTCTGGTGTATAGGTCATTTTGACCTAGAAAAAATAATAGGAGGACTTTCGGGACGGAGCGCCGCCGTATCGAGGCGGAACTTGGGCAGGAGCACTTTTGCCCTCCGGCGGAGCGATTCCGCCGGGGGAATTTCCCTCTCGGAGGGGGAAATCATCGTCATCATCATCACCAACAACTCTCCCATCTTGAGGAGGGCAATCTCCATCAAAATCTTCAACAACACCATCTTATCTCAAACCCTAGTTCATCTCTTGTGTTCAATCTTGTTACCGGAACTACAGATTGATGCTTGTGGGTGACTAGTAGTGTTGATTACATCTTATAGTTGATTACTATATGATTTATTTGGTGGAAGATTATATGTTTAGATCCAATATGCTATTTAATACTCCTCTGATCTTGAGCATGATTATTATTTGTGAGTAGTTATTTTTGTTCTTGAGGTCACGGGAGAAATCATGTTGCAAGTAATCATGTGAACTTGATATGTGTTCGATATTTTGATAGTATGTATGTTGTGATTCACTTAGTGGTGTCATGTGAACATCGACTACATGACACTTTACCATATTTGGGCCTAAGGGAATGCATTGTGGAGTAGCAATTAGATGATGGGTTGCGAGAGTGACAGAAGCTTAAACCCCAGTTTATGCGCTATTCCGTAAGGGACCGATTGGACCCAAAAGTTTAATGCTATGGTTACAATTTATTATTAATACTTTTTTTGTAGTTGCAGATGCTTGCGGAAGGGTTAACCATAAGTAGGAGGTTTGTTCAAGTAAGAACAACACCTAAGCACCGGTCCACCCACATATCAAATTATCAAAGTAGCGAATACAAATCGAACCAACATGATGAAATTGACTAGATGAAATTCCCATGTACCCTCAAGAACGCTTTGCTTATCATAAGAGACCGTTTTGGCCTGTCCTTTGCCTCAAAAGGATTGGGCTACCTTGCTGCATTTTTGTTACTACTATCGTTACTTTGTCGTTATAAATTATCTTGCTATCAAACTACTCTGCTAATTACAATTTCAGCACTTGCGGACATTGCCTTACTGAAAACCATTTGGCATTTTCTTCTGCTCCTCGTTGGGTTCGACACTCTTACTTATCGAAAAGAGCTACAATTGACCCCCTATACTTATGGGTCATCAGTAACTGGCCAACATCACATTTTGTGCAACCCCAAGTAGCTCTTCAAATACAGCAAAAACAACACACATAAACTGGAATTCACTCAAACTTGTCAAACCTGGGGAACATGGCAGACTTTGAAGAATGCACAAACGATGCGCGGAGATATATGAGCGCCAGGCCAGGGTAGCCGGGGCGCCCTCACCTTTCCATACCTTTGTGGAGCGGTCGATTAAGCAGACAGCCGTTGACATCGAACTCTACCACCGCTCGATCCCCTCACGCTGGATTCCCTCGCGAGCGGCACGCGTAGGCTGGATCCCACCGCAGGTCGTCCACTTCGCCTGAATCGAGCGTCCGCGGCATCCGTCCCCTTTCGACCGCACGGCGCATCCTCTTGGCCGCCTCCAATTCGTTCCTATGTCGAGCGATCACATCCTCATGTTGGGCCGACCCTTTTCACACTCGAACCTCCAGCGCAAGTGTTGAGGGGACGATGGGATAACCCCCCGACCAAATCACTCAGTGTGATTACATATATGCTTTTCCGTTATTTCATCTTTCTTCCCTTTCTATTCTTTTATTTTTATTTTTTTCTCTGTCCTTTTTTCTTTCTTTTCTCAAATTCATAAAGTTTTTCTTCAAATAGATGAACTTGTACAAAATTGATGAACTTATTTTCAACTTTATGAACCTTTTTTAAAATTCGATAAACATTCCTTTTAAATCGATGAACCTTTTTCAAAATTGATGAACTCTTTCAAATTCAATGATCTTTTTTTCAAATTATATGAACATTTTCCCAAAATTGATGAAATTTATTTCAAACTCGATGAATTTCTTTTGCTTTTTGTGAACTTTTTCAAAATTGATAAACTTTTTTTTCAAAATTCATGATCTTTTTTCAAAGTCATTGAACTTTTTTCAATTCTGTGAACTATTTTAAAAATTGATGAGCTGTTTTCAAAACAGGTGAACTTTTCTCCAAATCAATGAACCTTTTTTGAATTTTGATGAACTTTTTTTCAAATTTGTGAATTTTTTCCCAAGATTTGTGAACAATTTTTCAAATGGATAAACTTTTTCAAAATCCATGGAATTTCTCAAAATCATGAACTTTTTTTTCAAAATCAAAATTCGGTTAATCTTTTTCAAAACCAATGAACTTTTCTGTAATTCATGAAAATTTTCCAAAATGTTTTCAAATAATTTATAATCAAAGCGCTACAGTAGACATGTATATGTGTAATAAATTGCGTGGCTACAAATGTACTTAAAAAATTCGCCCTGGAATTGGTCGGTAGCATGTCGTTGGTCACGTGGTTAGCCATACTCATTTGCCTTATCACGGCGCGAGTTTGATCCTCAAGGAGAACCATTTTTGGGTTATTTTTTCGCTTTTCACGCTACCTATAAACTAGTTGCATCGATTGAATTTTTGTTGGGCCCCCCAGTCGCATCGCCTTCGGGCGTTAGTACAAGGAACAGGCGTTGAGAGCGCCGGTTAGGAGCACCCGCTTATTCGTTCCTGTGTCGAACGGGAGCAAATGTATGAGAGGGCTTTTGCTGCCTTGGGCCGAGCAGTTAAACTAGCCCAATTAACCACATGAGTCCAAAATAGCTACGAGAGTAGCTGCCCTTGCGACGTTAGGCCCAATTTATGGCCAGCTTAGCGCAACTTTAGATTGGATGATTAGAAACGTTTGACAAATGAAATCAAACGGCTAAAAATGCCTACTTCATGAGAGCAGCAGGGGTTAGGCTCAACGGAGATCAAACGGCCATGATTAGTTAGATCATAAAAACAGTCGTCTCTGAATGCTAGTAGCCTGAGAGGGTTGGGAGGGTGCTCAGTTCTAATGTCTCTAAATAAATGAGGTGGGGGGCCCCTTTTGATCAAAAAAGAAACAACAACTTATTTAAAATAACACAAAACATGCCCACACACAAACATGTTGAGCACACACCTGTTGTTTAATTTCTTTCATCCTCCAGCACGAGCATTCTCATCTATTATATCTCCTTTGTCATCTCTAGCATAACAAGCTTGTATATAGGCTACCATTCCATCATTTTTGTTGGTCCTGTATTAGGTGTGTTGCAGCCACATAAAAGGGTTTCGTCATTTAATGTGCCCTGTTAAGTGATCGTTGTCGACTCTCCTCCCATGGATCACACACTCGTCATAGCATAGCAGCATAACTTCAGTTTGTCATTGTCAGGTCACTGGTATTCTGGTGGGAGTTTTGTTTGATGGCGGTCAGAGTCGTGGAAGACGCGACCTCCGCACCATCGGGGGGCACCATCCGAATGTTGTCGTATCACGTATCGGGACCATGATTGTTGGTGGTTTTACTCTAGATTGGTCCACTTACTACTATCGTATCCATATTTATTGTAATGCTATTTCTTGTATTCTACTTTTATTTTTTTATAATGAGCCAATAATGTAATGTTAGCACTATTTACCGGGATAAATTAACTCTGGATTATATCCCATATCAAGCTAATGTCTTGAAGAACACTAGCCTCAAACAACCCATCATGTTTATCATGGACGGCCCTTGTCCCGTGACACGGTTGCTCGATCTAGCCACCCCTGTCTCATGAAAATTAAGATTTTCTCCATAGTAAAACACGGGCATTGTGCTAAAACCAGAATGCCGCAAAATGGGAAGTGGAAAAAGTTGGCATCTAAAAAAGTCCCTTAGTAATATAAAGTTCTCCCCAACATTAAAGGATATACCTTTTTTTGTGGAGGGATATCATCTACATTTAGACCAGACTGCTCATTTTTTTAGTACAAAAATGTTAAAAATCCAACGTCCGATTTTTAGCGCTAAAATTCCGATGATCAGATTTGCCATGCGAAAACAAATAAAATTGCCATGCTTCAATATAAGGATTTTCCATGTTCTACGGTCAAAATTGCCATGTACTGTAAAAATCAACAGAAAATTTGCCATGCTGCGGCGATTAATTGCCGTGCGTTTGATCAGAATCCGACGTAGTTCAGGGCGTCCGTTTTTTAACCCCAAAATCGGACGTCAGATAATCCTTTTTAGTAATATGTAATTCCCATTGATATTTGCATTCACTCCCGCGCAAACAAAATTGGCAAAATTTGAAAAGGGCCGGTCCTGAAAACATGATATTTGAAAAGAACCCATGCAACTAAAAAAAAGAGCCCATGCAAATCAAAAAAAGAAAAAACATGTACAGAAAGACGAATCGCATCATATTCCCATGAGCCGAGAGCCCGAGTGGGAGAGGCAGGCCAGTCGCCCGGGAAGGCGACACAACCGCTTCGGACAGTCGCCTCCAGCCCAAAGCCCCAAGCCATCCCGCGATGCCCTCCCTCCTCTCCCCCTTCGCCGCCGGCGACTGCTCCGCCGATAAGTTCGACCCCGACTACCTCTACTTCCTCCGCCACCTTCGCACCGAAGGCAGCTCCTATGTCCTCGAGCTCCCGCCCGGCGGCGCCTCCCCTGCCCCCGTCATCAGGTACGAGTCCCCCATCGCCATCTCCGACGGCGAATGCGTCTCGGACCCCTCCCCGGGCGGCGCAAGCGCCAACCTCCGGGCGGAAGAGAGGGACTCGTCGGTGGAGACGCCCCCCTCGTGGATCGACTCCATCGTCGACATCGACGAGGATTACCGCATTTTCCTGCACCACACGTGCGTGGTGAATAACCGCCTGAAGCTCCAGATGGGGGGCGTCGTTGTGGACTACGAGCCGGACCCGGACGCCGCGCAATCTGGAGGCAGCAGCGGGGTCGAGGAGCAATCGGAGAAAGACGCGGCCGTTGCTTCCTCGGAGGGAGAGGAGCAGGTGGTCGACTCAGATGTGCCGGTTGTAATTATGCCGGAGCCGAACGCCTACGACTGGCGTGCGGATCCAGCCCCTCGTCAAAGGATGCAGGGTCAGGAAGATATTGGGCACAAGGATGCTCAGCCTCGCGTTGCTTCGGTGAGAATTTCCTGTAATCTCGAATACCTATTGTCGTTACGTTTTCACTGTTGGATTGTAGAACCGATCAGTGTGTTACTTCTGGATAATGAAACTGATCAATGTGTTACTGTTGGATGCTAAAACTGATCAATGTGTAAAGAATCTCATCTTGTTCGCCTGTTCTTGAATTGATTAGTGTGTAATAAAATGGTCAGTGCCAGTACCGTAGATAGGTCAACTATCAATTGACATTTTTGAAATCATATGAGTAATTATGTAGCATGTGCCTTGTTTCCATATTCCAAATACGAATATTAAGTGATCCTGCAATATATTCCCTCCGTTCCTAAATATTTGTTTTTTTAGAGATTTCAAATGGACTACCACATACGGATGTATAGACATATTTTAGAGTGTAGATTCACTCATTTTGCTCCGTATGTAGTCACTTGTTGAAATCTCTAGAAAGACAAATATTTAGGAATGGAGGGAGTATGTTTTAGAAAATATTTTCGGATGTCAGTAGTTCTGAAGAAATGGACCCAACCTTTTTTCCCAAACACTGAAACAAGTAGAAACATTAACGTCTTTAGAACATCAACATCACACCATCCTGATTGAGCATTTGTGATCAAACATAGCCCCCCTACTTTGTCATTTTTGTTTATTCTTCATTGTCTGTCACTTGATATAACGCAATAGTCATTCACTCTATCTACCTGTGGAACAGTCTAGGAGTATGTTAATTTAAGTTTTTTCTTGAAAAATGTTAAGCTAATCTACATTTTGTAATTGAGACATTGTCAATTGGCATTAAGCATCATCTATGAACTTCATAATAAAATTAGAAAGATTCAGCCAAAGTTCGTAAGGTGTACATCACTACATGTGTGTAGTGGCTATCTTTTTCCATTCTCCATGTCAACTACAATAAGTGATTTACTTCTCCTTTTTGCTTCCTACAAATTTGCAGTCACATAGATCAGGTGCTATATGGCCCCCACATATCAACCGTAGGCCAGATTCAGACTTCAAGCGAAGATTGATGGATGCTCTTCAGAAGCCATTTAGCCGGAAAGAATATATTAAGCTGTTTGACATGGCTTCTATTCGTACTCCTTTAGTGAAGTTGCGACAGGTGCGCAATGATGCAAAATTCTACCCTACCGAGGAGATGGGCAATTCGTATTTTGATCATTACCCAGGTATGCTATCATGTGTTTACACTGACAAGTACAGTATCTTTTGTGTCACCTTTTTTATAGTACTGCCTTTTGCCATCTTTCCCTTCAGAAATTTGTTTCTTATTGTTATTGTAATAAATCAACTGGGTAAAGTAAATTCTGCTGAACTGTATTTTTTACCCTTCATGAACTTTTCTGTACTGAGCTTGACGACACACTGCTGTGTTGTTCTAATAATCCTCGGTATTGCTAATTATCCCGTAGTGCTGAAATTCCAGTGCAGTATGGGCTATCCATCATTGTAAATGTATGTATTAGTATGGTGTGGAGTACTCTATACTTTTGATGGGCAGCTCAAATAGCAATCAAACATTTGAACATAATTTGTTCTTTATTCTAAGACTGTTGATGTGCCATAGTCAGGTACTCATTCTCTAGATTCTATTACTGTACAATTGTAATTTCCTTTTGCTTGAGAAGCTTTCGTTCCCTCTGACAAGTCACTAAGCAGTCCTTGGTATTGCAGTGAACTTAAGTATAAACTAGTAGCACAACACGTTGATACTTGCCCCCTCGAGAATATTAGAAATATTGATCCCAGGGTTTGTTAATGTGAGCTACTTTGTAACAGTTTGATGAAGGATGCTGTTTTTGCTTTAACAGTTCTGAGTTGTTGTGCTTATAGTACTAATTAATGTGGAAAAAATAGTAGATGTTCTAAAAAATTTCTGAAATTTTTTGTGGATGTTCGTGTTAGTGTCGCAAGCATGCTTGACAATTTTCATGCGAAACGGAGCAGCAGTGCTTCGTTGGTGAATAAAACAAATTTGGGGGTAACATTTGGTGTTCATTTTTTTTTTTGCACAGGCCAAAATGCTTAACATTTTTGCCTCAAAATTTGCAGGTAACATTTGGACGTGACTAAGAACACATAAAATTTTTGTCTTGATTTTTTTGACATTTCAAAAATTATTTTTGGGCCTGGGAGCACGTGCTCTGGGAGCCGAATTGAATTTCCGCTAATTAACACTCTTCGTTTATTTAACTTCAGATCTCGTCGAACAAGTTACAAACACTAGCTTTTCCAAGGGTTTAGCTCTGATGCGTGGATTTTTCTTCTGGTTACAGGTATCCTTTAATACTAATTTACGTCTGATAATAATATATCTGCACTAATTGTGGTCATGTCTGCAATGTTCACATTTCCATCTAAACCCAAAGTCCCAAACCCTTAAATCTTCTAGGTCATCTGCAATAAACTACAGTACTTTTTATATACTCAAATAAGTTTGTCACAGCTGGAGGACATGTATTCTTTTGGTAGAATTAGAAGGAGATGTGTCATGGATAGACTATTAGTTTGCAATGCAGCTCAAATATTGCCATTTCAAGATCAGGTTAGGGGGGGGGGGGGGGGGGGGGGGGGCTTGATACCAATCATAACGAAATCTGTAGTTTGCAGCATTAGTGTATACACTATCTTCATCGCATGCTTCTTCTATACTACTACGCATATGCTATCACATACTCCTTCTGTAAAGAAATATAAGAGCATTTAGATCACTACTTTAGTGATCTAAACGCTCTTATATTTCTTTACGGAGGGAGTACGTACCTTGGTAGCATGGAGATATTTGCAAACTGTGAAGTTTACACTTTTTTTTTGCAGAATAGTGCACACGAGGATCAATTCAGGCCATGGACAGATGATCTGAAAGATCAAGATGTTATTCCATTGATGGACTTAGATTACCCATTGCCTTAGTTCACTCATATTCTCTTTTGTGGAGATAATTCTTAAAGGGCGAAATCATTCTCAGTAGAGAATATTTGATTTTTATCATTTTATATATGGAGTGTGCGAATAAGTGCTGGGGCAGTCTGCTTGTGTGGTTCTTTCTCTTGGGAGAATAAATGTATATATTGCTCAACTGTTGAAAGGAGAAATCATTCCCTGTGAAATTGCATACATTCTAGGATACAACTGGGATCTACTCCCTCCGATTCTAAATATAAGCCTTTTTAGAGATTTCAATACGGACTACATACGGATGTATATAATTCTAGCTGCTATTGATCAGTTGATGCATTTCTCGTATTGAAATTGAGGGAATTGAATCTCACATTCTACTTTATGTCCGCATCACAATGCATCACATGACGTAGCGTTAATTAATGACCTAATTAAACTTGATTATGTACTCTGAAAATGGATCTGGTATAGTCGTGCTGCACCCTTGCAATGTCACTTTCATCTTTGGTGTCATCAGGGCACAACTCTGTTAGGGCTTGTTCGGTTAATCCTCCTCCCAAGAGGATTGGAGGGGTGTATTTTAACTTATAAGAGGTTTAAATCCCCCTCAAACCCCTTCATTCCCTTCGGATCCACACGCAACCGAACAAGGCCTTAAGCATTTCTTGCTGTGGTGCTAGAGAATTTGATTCCCGAAGCAGAAGTAAAAACTGATGAAAATTGTTTGTCCTCTTTGTAGTTTGGAGCTAGAGTTTAGTCCAAACTTGTTATTTACGAGGAACTTTTCATTAGACAAAAAGAAGGGGCTTATGTACAGCGATGACAAATTTTTGAAGGGAACTCATGGAAACTCTATATGGCAAACTAAAAACCGGTCAAAAGCTAGCCAATGCCCTCGTTGGCTTGGCTTTGGCGTGGCCATAAGCCAGTCACACTGCTTAATGTCCTCGAAAGCCAATGCCGGGCACTTGAAAAGGTGCCATAAAAATGCGGCGGTCTTTAGATCTCCCGCCATGGTTTCTCAAGGCGGCAGACAAGGCTTCTTGTGGGCTGGCGCGGATTGTGCAAAAGGACTCCCCCATCAGCCCTCTTGCCACCTTTGCAACCAGTGTGATGAAACGATCCAACACCTTCTTCTTCGGTGTGTTTACGCCCGCCAAGTCTGGTTTGGTGTGCTCCACTAGCTTGGCATCATCCAGCTCGTGCCCTCTTCGATTGATCACATTCTCCTGTGGTGGTGGTCTTCATGGTAGCAGACGATCCCTCCCAAGATGAAAAAAGGGATCAATTCAGTCATCATTTGCACCCTCCCATTGCATTTGGCTCGAGAAATAGGAGGACCTTCAAGAACAAATCCCTCCTCACATCGGCACTTGTCCACAAGGACCGCGACACTTTGCGCGAGTGGAAGATGGGAAATGGTAGCCTAGAGCGAGTAAATGTCATTGGATGTCCAGTGCCAAGACATGCGGTGGTCCTGGCCCAGACTATCTACCGGGAGTAAATGTCGTTGGATGTCCAGTTCCAAGACATGCGGTCGTCCTTGGCCCGGAGCAAGGCTGTTATGGGATAGCATCATCCAAAGGTGGACGGAGTTTTTTTTAGACTAAAAGGTGGACGAAGTTGCAGAGCTGAGCCGGGGAATGAAGACAGACAAGGCCACAGATCCAATTCTAATCTTTTCTTTGACCTTGTTCCAATTCTAATCTTGCACCTCATTCATAATCGTCCTATTTTTTCTGGTTCCGATCTTGAAGAGCTCCGGGGCATAGGCCTTGAGGGGGGCCTTACTGCTCCAGTTGTCATGCCAGAATAGCGCCTTCGCTCCATTGCCAATTGTGTTGGTGGTTGAGGCCCTGAATAAATCCATGTTGGCGGTGGAGGCACTGGAGAAGTGCTCCCTTGGTGATTGATTCGGTTGCGCTTCGTCATGGCTTCCTGCTTCAGACGTCTTTGCTGAAATATGTCTAGTTTTCCTCTTATTTTGTGTCTGGTTCTGTAATCTGTTAATACTGAGTGGTGCTGTCAGGTTTTCGTCCCATAGTGCTCGTTTCAATGGCGGACGGGCATAGTGGGTTTCCTGGCAGTGCGTTGAACTCGCTACCCTCTTACCTTTCTTCCTGGTTATGTGAACTATTGTATTTCCGTTTAATACAAATGGAAAGGGGTACGCCCGGTTAAAAAAAATGTTGGCGGTGGAGGTCAAGTTTGGCCGGTATCGGCATTGTTGATCTTTCTTGTTTCCTTTTATTGTCGGTTTTTTGCATGCTTGTCCCTCAATCAAACATGCCGTTGTATGCTTCTTTGGCCCTAGTTTTCTATAATCGAGCCAACTATATTCTTCTTCAGGAGCACTCTGCCCTCTTGGCTAGGTTCTGTCAAAAAAAGTACAACATGAGGTCTAAGAGCAAATCTAGCAGACCCCGCATCCGGCGCAAACCCGTATAATTCTGGCGATTATACGGGCTCGGTCCATTTTTCTTGTCAGACCAGAGCCCGCATCGGTGTCCGGCCCGTAAATTTTTTTGCCGCAGCCCGCAAACGCAACCCCCGAGCCACTATAACTGCGGGTTTGCGGGGCAGATGCGGGTCAAAACCCTATCCTCCCGCAGCTGCGTTCCCCTCCAATTCCCCACCGCGCCGCTCGATTTCTCGCCGCCGGCGAGCCTTGAACCACCATGGCCGACTCGGGGGATGAGGCGGAGCGCCGCCACCGCGCGCAAGCGGGGGGCGCGTCGGTGGCTCAACCACGGTGCCCGGCCGCCGCCGGCATTCAACCGGCGCGAGCTCGACGAGTTCGAGCTCGAGCGCGCCCGTCGGCGCCGCGCCTCCTCTGGCAACTGGTCCGCGGGGAGCTCATCCGGCTACGGGTCCGCGGGGTGCTCATCCGCGGGCGCATCGAGCTCGCGGCTCGTTCCGGTGAAGAGGGAGCCGGAGGAGGCCGTGCCCGATGCGCCGCCACGCCGAGGCGTCATCGGACCCGAGAACTACCTCCCACCGGGGCAGGAGGAGCTCCTCGAGCGTGTCGTCCTCGAGCGGTCGGCGAGGGATCAGGAGAAGATGGAAGAGCGCATCCGGCGCGAGCTCGAGTACGAGCGGCTCTTCCTCGAGATGGGCCTCACGGCATCGCAGGCGCACGCATCGAAGGAGGCCGACCTGTGCGTGATGAAGGCGGAGCAGGCGAAGCTCTACATCGACCTCGACTCCGACTCCTCCGACTCCGACTGATCGCCGCCGGTGTGCAGCTACCGCAGGAGCTCCGGTGAGCTCAATTTTGTTGTAGTCGTGCGGTAGCGTAGGCCCTGTCTAGCATATCTAACCTTTATGTATGTATGTGGCGTGTATGAACTTATTATGCGAAGAAGAACCATCTATGCGAGCGAGCTCCGGCGAGCTCCTGCTTAAATTTCTCGCGTGAAACAATTTTTTTTTTAAATTTAGGGGTTTGTTTGCGGTTTCTAGTCTGCTGCCGCAAAATCCGGCCTGCATAACCGCCCCCGTGCGACCTGCAAACACATTTTACAGGTCGGCAAAATACGGGGTCTGCTAGAGTTGCTCTAAAGTGCTCAATTTCTTTTCAACCCATTCGGAGGATTGGGCCTTACTTCTTGACTGGCCAAGGCGTTCGGCAAGGGGATCCGATTTCCCCATTTCTTTTCAACCTTGTGGTTGATGCTTTGGCCTCGATCCTACATTTGGCCAAACGAGCCGGCCACATTCGGGGGATTTGCCCCCATCTTGTGGCCAATGGAGGTTTGACCTGAAGGAAATATGCCCTAGAGGCAATAATAAAGTTATTATTTATTTCCTTATTTCATGATAAATATTTATTATTCATGCTAGAATTGTATTAACCGGAAACTTGATACATGTGTGAATACATAGACAAACAGAGTGTCACTAGCTAGTATGCCTCTACTTGACTAGCTCATTGAATCAAAGATGGTTAAGTTTCCTAGCCATAGACATGAGTTGTCATTTGATTAACGGGATCACATCATTAGAGAATGATGTGATTGACTTGACCCATTCCGTTAGCTTAGCACTTGATCGTTTAGTATGTTGCTATTGCTTTCTTCATGACTTATACATGTTCCTATGACTATGAGATTATGCAACTCCCAAATACCGGAGGAACACTTTGTGTGCTACCAAACGTCACAACGTAACTGGGTGATTATAAAGGTGCTCTACAGGTGTCTCCGATGGTACTTGTTAATTTGGCATAGATCGAGATTAGGATTTGTCACTCCAATTGTCGGTATCTTTGGGCCCTCTCGGTAATGCACATCACTATAAGCCTTGCAAGCAATGTAACTAATGAGTTAGTTGCGAGATGATGCATTACGGAACGAGTAAAGAGACTTGCCGGTAACGAGATTGAGCTAGGTATTGAGATACCGACGATCGAATCTTGGGCAAGTAACATACCGATGACAAAGGGAACAATGTATGCTGTTATGCGGTTTGACCGATAAAGATCTTCGTAGAATATGTTGGAACCAATATGAGCATCCAGGTTCCGCTATTGGTTATTGACCGGAGACATGTCTCGGTCATGTCTACATAGTTCTCGAACCCGTAGGGTCCGCACGCTTAAAGTTCTGTGATGATCGGTATTATGAGTTTTTGTGTTTTGATGTACCGAAGGTAGTTCGGAGTCCCGGATATGATCACGGACATGACGAGGAGTCTCGAATGGTCGAGACGTAAAGATCGATATATTGGACGACTATGTTCGGACACCGGAAGTGTTTCGGGAGGTTTCGGACATATACCGGAGTACCGGGGGGTTACTGGAACCCCTCGGGGAGTGTAATGGGCCTATTGGGACTTAGTGGAGAAGAGGAGGGGCGGTCAGGGCAGGCAGCGCGCCCCTCCCCCTCTAGTCCGAATTGGACAAGGAGCGCGCGGGGGGGGGGGGGGGGGGGCGGCGCCCCCCTTTCCTTCCTCCTCTCTCCTTCCCTTCCCCCTTTTCCTACTCCTACTAGGAAAGGAGTCCTACTCCCAGTGGGAGTAGGACTCCCCCCTTGGCGCGCCCTCCTCCTTGGCCAACCGCCTCCCCCCTAGCTCCTTTATATACGGGCGCAGGGGGCACCCCAAGACACAACAATTGATCATTAATCTCTTAGCCGTGTGCGGTGCCCCCTTCCACCATAATCCACCTCAGTCATATCGTAGCGGTGCTTAGGCGAAGCCCTGCATCGGTAGCATCATCATCACCGTCACCACGTCGTCGTGCTGATGAAGCTCTTCCCGGAAGCTCTACTGGATCGTGAGTTCGCGGGGCGTCACCGAGCTGAACGTGTGCTGAACGCGGAGGTGCCGTACGTTCGGTGCTGAGGATCGGTCGATCGTGAAGACGTACGACTACATCAACCGCGTTGTTATAACGCTTCCGCTTACGGTCTACGAGGGTGTGTAGATGACACTCTCCCCTCTCGTTACTATGCATCACCATGATCTTGCGTGTGCGTAGGATTTTTTTTGAAATTACTACGTTCCGCAACAGTGGCATCCGAGCCAGGTTATGCGTAGATGTTATATGCACGAGTAGAACACAAGTGAGTTGTGGGCGATACAAGTCATACTGCTTACCAGCATGTCATACTTTGGTTCGGCGGTATTGTTGGATGAAGTGGCCCGGACCGACATTACGCGCACGCTTACGCGAGACTGGTTCTACCGACAAGCTTCGCACACAGGTGGCTGGCGGGTGTCAGTTTCTCCAACTTTAGTTGAACCGAGTGTGACTACGCCCGGTCCTTGAGAAGGTTAAAACAACACTAACTTGATGAACTATCGTTGTGGTTTTGATGCGTAGGTAAGAACGGTTCTTGCTCAGCCCGTAGCAGCCACGTAAAACTTGCAACAACAAAGTAGAGGACGTCTAACTTGTTTTTGCAGGGCATGTTGTGATGTGATATGGTCAAGACATGATGCTATATTTTATTGTATGAGATGATCATGTTTTGTAACAGAGTTATCGGCAACTGGCAGGAGCCATATGGTTGTCGCTTTATTGTATGCAATGCAATCGCCCTATAATTGCTTTACTTTATCACTAAGTGGTAGTGATAGTCGTAGAAGCAATAGTTGGCGAGACGACAACGATGCTACGATGGAGATCAAGGTGTCGCGCCGGTGACGATGGTGATCATGACGGTGCTTTGGAGATGGAGATCAAAGGCACAAGATGATGATGGCCATATCATATCACTTATATTGATTGCATGTGATGTTTATCCTTTATGCATCTTATTCTGCTTTGCTTGACGGTAACATTATAAGATGATCTCTCACTAAATTTCAAGGTAAAAGTGTTCTCCCTGAGTATGCACCGTTGCCAAAGTTCGTCGTGCGGAGACACCACGTCATGATCGGGTGTGATAAGCTCAACGTTCATCTACAACGGGTGTAAGACAGTTCTGCACACGCAGAATACTCGGGTTAAACTTGACGAGCCTAGCATATGCAGATATGACCTCGGAACACTGAGACCGAAAGGTCGAGCGTGAATCATATAGTAGATACGATCAACATAGTGATGTTCACCATTGAAAACTACTCCATCTCACGTGATGATCGGTTATGGTTTAGTTGATATGGATCACGTGATCACTTAGATGATTAGAGGGATGTTTATATAAGTGGGAGTTCTTAAGTAATATGATTAATTGAACTTGAATTTATCATGAAATTAGTCCTGGTAGTATTAGCATATCTATGTTGTAGATCAATAGCTCGCGTTTAGCTCCCCTGTTTTATTTTTGATATGTTCCTAGAGAAAACTAAGTTGAAAGATGTTAGTAGCAATGATGCGGATTGGATCCGTGATATGAGGATTATCCTCATTACTGCAGATAGAAGAATTATGTCCTTGATGCACCGCTAGGTGACAGACTGATTGCAGGAGCAAATGCAGACGTTATGAACGTTTGGCAAGCTCGATATGATGACTACTTGATAGTTTAGTGCACCATGCTTTACGACTTAGAATCGGGGCTTCAAAGACGTTTTTGAAACGCCACAGGGCATATGAGATGTTCCAAGAGTTGAAATTAGTATTTCAGACTCATGCCCATGTCGAAAGGTATGAGACCTTTGACAAGTACTTTGCCTACAAGATGGAGGAGAATAGCTCAGCCAGTGAGCATGTGCTCAGAATGTCTGAGTACTACAATTACTTGAATCAAGTGGGAGTTAATCTTCCAGATAAGATAGTGATTGACAGAGTTCTCTAGTCACTATCACCAAAGTTACTAGAACTTCGTGATGAACTATAATATGTAAGGGATAACGGAAACGATTCCCAAGCTCTTCGTGATGCTGAAATCGACGAAGGTAGAAATCAAGAAAAGCATCAAGTGTTGATGGTTGACAAGACCACTAGTTTCAAGAAAAGGGCAAAGGGGAACTTCAAAAAGAACGACAAGCAAGTTGCCGCTCCCGTGAAGAAGCCCAAAGCTAGACCCAAGCTTGAAACTGAGTGCTTCTACTGCAAAGGAAATGGTCACTGGAGGTGGAACTGCCCTAGATACTTGGCGGATAAGAAGGATGGCAAAGTGAACAAAGGTATATTGGATACACATGTTATTGATGTGTACTTTACTAGTGTTTATAGCAACCCCTCGGCATTTGATACTAGTTCAGTTACTAAGAGTAGTAACTCGAAACGGGAGTTGCAGAATGAACAGAAACTAGTTAAGGGAGAGGTGACGATGTGTGTTGGAAGTAGTTCCAAGATTGATATGATCATCATCGCACACTCCCTATACTTTCGGGATTAGTGTTGAACCTAAATAAGTGTTATTTGGTGTTTGCGTTGAGCATGAATATGATTTGATCATGTTTATTGCAATACGGTTATTCATTTAAGTTAGAGAATAATTGTTGTTCTGTTTACATGAATAAAACCTTCTATGGTCATACACCCAATGAAAATGGTTTGTTGGATCTCGATCGTAGTGATACACATATTCATAATATTGAAGCCAAAAGATGCAAAGTTAATAATGATAGTGCAATTTATTTGTGGCACTGCCGTTTAGGTCATATTGGTGTAAAGCGCATGAAGAAACTCCATGCTGATGGGATTTTGGAATCACTTGATTACGAATCACTTGATGCTTGCGAACCATGCCTTATGGGCAAGATGACTAAGACTCCGTTCTCCGAAACAATGGAGCGAGCAACTAACTTATTGGAAATAATACATACTGATGTATGCGATCCAATGAGTGTTGAGGCTCGCGGCGGGTATCGTTATTTTCTGACCTTCACAGATGATTTGAGCAGATATGGGTATATCTACTTGATGAAACATAAGTCCGGAACATTTGAAAAGTTCATATAATTTCAGAGTGAAGTGGAAAATCATCATAACAAGAAAATAAAGTTTCTACGATCTGATCGTGGAGGAGATATTTGAGTTACGAGTTTGGTATTCATTTGAAACAATGCGGAATAGTTTCGCAACTCACGCCACCTGGAACACCATAGCGTAATGGTGTGTCCAAACATCGTAACCGTACTTTATTAGATATGGTGCAATATATGATGTCTCTTACCGATTTACCACTATCGTTTTAGGGTTATGCATTAGAGACAACTGCATTCACGTTAAATAGGGCACCATCTAAATCCGTTGAGACGACACCATATGAACTGTGGTTTGGCAAGAAACCAAAGTTGTCGTTTCTTAAAGTTTGGGGTTGCGATGCTTATGTGAAAAAGTTTCATCCTGATAAGCTCAAACCCAAATCAGAGAAATGTGTCTTCATAGGATACCCAAAGGAGACAGTTGGGTACACCTTCTATCACAGATTCGAAGGCAAGACATTCGTTGCTAAGAATGGATCCTTTCTAGAGAAGGAGTTTCTCTCGAAAGAAGTGAGTGGGAGGAAAGTAGAACTTGATGAGGTAACTGTACCTGCTCCCTTATTGGAAAGTAGTTCATCACAGAAATCTGTTCCTGTGACTCCTACACCAATTAGTGAGGAAGCTAATGATGATGATCATGTAACTTCAGATCAAGTTACTACCGAACCTCGTAGGTCAACCAGAGTGAGATCCGCACCAGAGTAGTACGGTAATCCTGTTCTGGAGGTCATGTTACTTGACCATGACGAACCTACGAACTATGAGAAAGCGATGATGAGCCCAGATTCCGCAAAATGGCTTGAGGCCATGAAATCTGAGATGGGATCCATGTATGAGAACAAAGTGTGGACTTTGGTTGACTTGCCCGATGATCGGCAAGCCATAGAAAATAAATGGATCTTCAAGAGGAAGACAGACGCTGATAGTAGTGTTACTATCTACAAAGCTAGACTTGTCGAAAAAGGTTTTTGACAAAGTTCAAGATGTTGAATACGATGAGATTTTCTCACTCGTAGCGATGCTTAAGTCTGTACGAATCATGTTAGCAAATTGCCACATTTTATGAAATCTGGCAAATGGATGTCAAAACTACATTCCTTAATGAATTTCTTAAAGAAGAGTTTTATATGATGCAACCAGAAGGTTTTGTTGATCCTAAAGGTTCTAACAAAATGTGCAAGCTCCAGCGATCCATGTATGGACTGGTGCAAGCATCTCGGAGTTAGAATATGCACTTTGATGAGTTGATCAAAGCATATAGTTTTATACAGACTTGCGGTGAAGCCTGTATTTACACGAAAGTGAGTGGGAGCACTACAACATTTCTGATAAATATATGTGAATGACATATTGTTGATCGGAAATAATGTAGAATTTTCTCGAAAGCATAAAGGAGTATTTGAAAGGAGTTTTTCAAAGAAAGACCTCGGTGAAGCTACTTACATATTGAGCATCAAGATCTACAGAGATAGATCAAGATGCTTGATAAGTTTTTTCAATGAGTACATACCTTAACAAGATTTTGAAGTAGTTCAAAATGGAACAGTCAAAGAAAGAGTTCTTGCCTATGTTACAAGGTGTGAAATTGAGTAAGACTCAAAGCCCGACCACGGCAGAAGATAGAAAGAGAATGAAAGTCATTCCCTATGCCTCAACCATATGTTCTATAAAGTTTGCCATGCTGTGTACCAGATCTATTGTATACCCTACACCGAGTTTGGAAAGGGAGTACAATAGTGATCTAGGAATAGATCACTGGACAGCGGTCAAAATTATCCTTAGTGGAATAAGGATATGTTTCTCGATTATGGAGGTGACAAAAGGTTCGGCGTAAAGGGTTACGTCGATGCAAGTTTTGACACTGATCCAGATGACTCTAAGTCTCAATCTGGATACATATTGAAAGTGGGAGCAATTAGCTAGAGTAGCTCCGTGCAGAGCATTGTTGACATAGAAATTTGCAAAATACATACGGATCTGAATGTGGCAGACCCGTTGACTAAACTTCTCTCACAAGCAAAACATGATCACACCTTAGTACTCTTTGGGTGTTAATCACATAGCGATGTGAACCAGGATTATTGACTCTAGTAAACCCTTTGGGTGTTGGTCACATGACGATGTGAAACTATGGGTGTTAATCACATGGTGATGTGAACTATTGGTGTTAAATCACATGGCGATGTGAACTAGATTATTGACTCTAGTGCAAGTGGGAGACTGAAGAAAATATGCCCTAGAGGCAATAAGAAAGTTATTATTTATTTCCTTATTTCATGATAAATGTTTATTATTCATGCTAGAATTGTATTAACCGGAAACTTGATACATGTGTGAATACATAGACAAACAGAGTGTCACTAGCTAGTATGCCTCTACTTGACTAGCTCGTTGAATCAAAGATGGTTAAGTTTCCTAGCCATAGACATGAGTTGTCATTTGATTAACGAGATCACATCATTAGAGAATGATGTGATTGACTTAACCCATTCCGTTAGCTTAGCACTTGATCGTTTAGTATGTTGCTATTGCTTTCTTCATGACTTATACATGTTACTATGACTATGAGATTATGCAACTCCCGAATACCGGAGGAACACTTTGTGTGCTACCAAACGTCACAACATAACTGGGTGATTATAAAGGTGCTCTACAGGTGTCTCCGATGGTACTTGTTGAGTTGGCATAGATCGAGATTAGGATTTGTCAGTCCAATTGTCGGAGAGGAATCTCTGGGCCCTCTCGGTAATGCACATCACTATAAGCCTTGCAAGCAATGTAACTAATGAGTTAGTTGCGGGATGATGCATTACGGAATGAGTAAAGAGACTTGCCGGTAACGAGATTGAGCTAGGTATTGAGATACCGACGATCGAATCTCGGGCAAGTAACATACCGATGACAAAGGGAACAATGTATGCTGTTATGCGGTTTGACCGATAAAGATCTTCGTAGAATATGTAGGAACCAATATGAGCATCCAGGTTCCGCTATTGGTTATTGACCGGAGACATGTCTCGGTCATGTCTACATAGTTCTCGAACCCGTAGGGTCCACACGCTTAAAGTTTTGTGACGATCGGTATTATGCGTTTTTGTGTTTTGATGTACCGAAGGTAGTTCGGAGTCCCGGATATGATCACGGACATGACGAGGAGTCTCGAAATGGTTGAGACGTAAAGATCGATATATTGGACGACTATGTTCGGACACCAGAAGTGTTTCGGGAGGTTTCAGACATATACCGGAGTACCGGGGGTTACCGGAACCCCTCGGGGAGTGTAATGGGCCTATTGGGCCTTAGTGGAGATGAGGAGGGGCGGCTAGGGCAGGCCGCGCGCCCCCTCCCCCTCTAGTCCGAATTGGACAAGGAGGGGGGGGGGGCGCCCCCTTTCCTTCCTCCTCTCTCCTTCCCTTCCCCCTTCTCCTACTCCTACTAGGAAAGGAGTCCTACTCCCACCGGGAGTAGGACTCCCCCCTTGGCGCGCCCTCCTCCTTGGCCTGCCGCCTCCCCCTAGCTCCTTTATATACGGGGGCAGGGGGCACCCCAAGACACAACAATTGATCATTGATCTCTTAGCCGTGTGTGGTGCCCCCCTCCACCATAATCCACCTCGGTCATATCGTAGCGGTGCTTAGGCGAAGCCCTGCATCGGTAGCATCATCATCACCATCACCACGTCGTCGTGCTGACGAAGCTCTTCCCAGAAGCTCTACTGGATCGTGAGTTCGCGGGACGTCACCGAGCTGAACGTGTGCTGAACGCGGAGGTGCCGTACGTTCGGTGCTGAGGATCGGTCGATCGTGAAGACGTACGACTACATCAACCGCGTTGTTATAATGCTTCCGCTTACGGTCTACGAGGGTATGTAGACGACACTCTCCCCTCTCGTTGCTATGCATCACCATGATCTTGCGTGTGCGTAGGATTTTTTTTGAAATTACTACGTTCCGCAACATGACCCACCTCCAGTATGCAGATGATACCATTATGATGGTGGAAGGATCGGACGTCGATATTCGGAACCTCAAGTTCCTCCTCCTCTGCTTCCAGGAGATGTCGGGTCTCACGATCAATTTCGCCAAGAGCGAGGTGATGGTCCTGGGATACTCCCAGGTGGAAGCTCAGCGAATCGTCAATCGCTTGAATTGTCGATTGGGATCCTTCCCGACTACTTACCTTGGCATGCCAATTAGTGATACGCGTCTATTGGAGAAGGACTTTCGCCCAATAATCGCCAAGCTCCAACCTAGGATGGAACCTTGGCAGGGGAGATGGCTGTCTAAAGCCGCTCGAGTCATTTTGATGAACTCCTCCTTCATTAGCCTTTTGATGTACATCATGGGATTCTATAGTTTACATGAATCCCTCCATCATGAAGTCACCAAACTCCTGTCTAGATTCTTCTGGGCGGGAGAAAACAATAAACAAAAGTACCACATGGTGAAGTGGTCCGAGATATGCAAGCCTAAGGACCAGGGCGGCCTGGGAGTCATTTCATCCAAGCGGATGAATATTGCCCTCCTCTCCAAATGGCTCTGGCGTATTCAGACCGATGCGGGAGGCCTGTGGCTTGAGATTATCCGCGCGAAGTATCTTCACGGGCAGCCATTGGCATTCGCCCCCAGATCTGGAGGATCCCAATTCTGGCAATCGGTGATCCGTCTGATGCCGGTCTTGCGCATAGGGACCTCTATTAAAGTTGGCTCTGGGTCTGGCACATTATTCTGGCTCGATCGATGGGCAGGGCCTCGCCCATTTGCGGAACGCTTCTACGCGTTATTCTCGATCTGTGTCCGACCACAGCTCTCTGTAGCTGTGGCTTTTAGCTGAGTTGGGCGCCATTGCCTTCCGCCGTACCTTCGGGGCGGTAGAGCTCGAGCAATGGGACGAAATGCTCGAGTGTATTGCCCTCCATCCCCCCGCCCTTGAGCCCGACTCGCTCTCTTGGCACCTGGAGCCAAATGGCAGATTCTCGACTAGGTCTCTTTACCAGGCGATCGTTCCCACCCCTGGCCCGGTGGAACTATCGGTGATCTGGGAGATCAAACTCCCCTTGAAGATACGCATCTTTCTCTGGCAATGGGTCCGAGGCCGTCTCCCGTCGGGGATGGAGGTCAGGAAACGTCACGGCCCTGGGGATGGCCTCTGTCCCATTTGTTTGGTCGCGGAAGACTGTAACCACATTTTCTTCCGGTGCCCTGTAGCGCAGTTCCTTTGGAGCTTCTTCCGGGAGGTGGCTGGCGGCAATTGGTGCCACGACAACCTCCCGGACCTATTTGGGGAGGCCCTTAGGCTCCCCGGTTCTAGCCGCCCCCCAATTTGGGTGGCTTTGGGCACCTTGCTTGGACCCTTTGGTGTTCCCGCAATAAACTAGTCATCAAGCATGTCATTCCATGCCGTGTGACTGATGCAATCTATAAAATGTGTGGCTTCTTGCAGCTCTGGAGACCGCTTAGCAAGCGGTGTGACCGTGACGTTATCGACAACATTATGGCAGGTCTTCGTTCCGCGGCATCGGCTTTCGCTCCACCGCCACCTCCACCACCCCCGAGCCGGATTAGCTCTTTTTTAGATTTCTTTGGGGCTTGTTCGGCTGTGCCCCCAGCATGACTTTGTACCTTCACTAGTAGAAAAAGGGCCTTTAGTCCCGGTTCATAAGGGCCTTTAGTCCCGGTTCTGGAACCGGGACTAAAGGATCGTTACTAAAGCCCCCCCCTTTAGTCCCGGTTCATAAGGGCCTTTAGTCCCGGTTCTGGAACCGGGACTAAAGGCCCTCCACGTGGCCGCTGCCTGGAGGTCCACCTTTAGTCTCGGTTGGTAACACCAACCGGTACTAAAGGAAATTTTATGTTTTTTTTGAATTTTTTTTATTTTCAAATTTCTGAATTATTTTAACCTCTAATCTCTAATCACCCCTCAGCACTGCTCAATTTAACCTCTAATCTCTAATCACCCCTCATCATTCCAAATCATCTAACTTCCTGGACGGTCACCCATCCTCTCACTACTCCAGCCTGAGCACGCTTAACTTCCGGGTTCTATTCTCCCTCGTTTCTAAGCCTGCACTTGTTGTTTTCCTGACAATAGTAAGATGTCAATCCTATTAACCCTCAGGAATTTAGCTTGAGCATGAAGTCACACATTTCACTGTTTGAGTTTGAAACTATTGTTCTAAAAAACAATAATTATTTAGTAACACTAATATTTCTTGAATAAGTAGTTTGACCACATTTTGACCAGATTTGACCAAAATTCAAAAAACTGAAATAATTATTTAGTAACACTAATATTTCTTGAATAATTAGTTTGACCATTGTTTGACCATAGTTTGACCACATTTTGACCAGATTTGACCAAAATTCAAAAAAACTGAAATAATTATTTAGTAACACTAATATTCTTGAATAATTATTTAGTAACACTAATACTTCTTGAATAAGTAGTTTGACCAGATTTAACAAAAATTCAAAAAAAAACAGAAATTTGAGCATAACATTTTTTCCTTTTAGAATTTGAGGATTCTAAAAATTTGCAAACCAGCCGTAGGACGTCAAAATCGGATGCGGATTTTCGTGCTGAACATTTTGATATATTATACGTTTTTTCTGACATCGTATGCAAAAGTTATAGCCGTTTTACATTTTCCCTACACTTTTTGCAAAACATGTCCAAATTTAAGTTTTTAAATTTTCCTAACTAGTACATGTAGTAACATAACTACATCTGGAAGGATTTTAATTTTTGAAGTTTTTATCATTTTCTTTTAGTTTTTACAAAACTGAAAAGGCGATCGCGGGGGGGGGGGGGTGTAGAGTTTGAAAATGGGATCTTTAGTACCGGTTCGTGCCATGAACCGGTACTAATGCCTCAAACACCAGTAGTACCGGTTGGTGGCTCGAACCGGGACTAAAGGTCTAACCTTTAGTACCGGTTGGTGCCACGAACCGGTACTAATGGGCATCGCACCCTTTAGTCCCGGTTCGTGGCACCAACCGGGACTAAAGGTCCCATTTGAACCGGGACTAATGCCTGTACGGTGCCCTAGCCGCTCGAACCGGGACTAATGCTCACATTAGTCCCGGTTCGTAATGCAACCGGGATTAATGCTCTTTTCTGGCCGAACCAAAGCCCTGTTTTCTACTAGTGCTTGTTCTTACTGTGTACTGATGTGTTGGATGTTTGGTCCGTTGCTTTATAATATAAAGCGAGGGAAAACCTTTTTCTCAAAGTGCTCAATTTCAGCATGGGCAAACCCCGCGTCAAATTCAGAAGCAGCCAGATCCTAGATGTAAAATACAACTCTGCTAGCTGACGAGTGGTACACACTTGTTGTTCCATAGAAAGAAGCATGAACCAGAATATTCCAAAGTTATGACTGCAGTTGCACATATAAAAACAATACATTGTCTGTTGACAACATCATTGTCGTCCATAAACCTTCTGTCTGAAAGAAAAGCTGAGCAAAATAGGGTATACCCCTGTCTGAAGATAAATTATTTTGGGGAGTCCTGAGTACTGAGATATGCTACTAGTTTCTCGTAGCATCACCTCTACGTTTTTGCATATAAAATAACAATAGCGACCAGTGTAAGATGCACACTGGAGACCAAACTAATTCAACAAGGAGAAACTGGAGCTTTCCCACTCCAATCGAGAAATGACAAACTCTTCTGTAATTCTACAGGTGATCTCAATCTATTTCTATGATAGTAACTTTGTACTTTTGAAATCATCTATCCATGGAATGAATTGGTCCTGATGCAAAATATTCTACAAAGGAAGAGAGTAAATTGTTAGGACACAGGTCGGCGGGCAGTCGGCCTAACTAACCAAATAAGGGAAAATTTAATATTGCTAGGGAATTGGCCATCCGTTAGTAAAATCCATCTACTCTCTCCGTACCTAAATATATGTTGTTGGGGGAGTATAAACTGAACTCCCCCAGCAACTTATATTTCGGAACAGAGGTAATATATAAGAAGTTGGCACATGCTATTAACAATCAAGCAATATGAAGAAATCACACGGTAGTTACTCCATTTTGAACTACTCCTTTCTGCCATGAATTTTCAAAATTGGCAACAAGAAAAACTGATACTGATGCACCGTGGCTGTTAGTACTTTGCTGCAAATAAACTTATTAACTACGGTTGATATCATACCAACGTGATCTTCAACAGGACAATATTGGGCTGCTTCCATTAATAAAAAATAATCTAAACCAAAAGAAATATATCCTCGCAAAAAAAAAGAAATATATTTGCTCTAACTGGGAACAGGTAAAAAATAAATATCACTTCAGTTCTTTAACAACAGGTGGAGCCATTAGAGCCATTACTGTTCGAGGCTTGAGACCTTGCTGGCATGCAATTTATTTGCAAAAAAAGGTTATTAACAAAAAACAAAGAAATGGTATGAATGAGGTTACCTCCATCCAGAAGAAAAATCCACGCAACAGAGCTAGCTGATTGGGTTTGCTGGTGCTTTCTACTTGTTCCGCAAGATCTGGAGTTATAAATATAAAACACGTGTTGATTAATACTACGCCATGTAAGAATCAGTGTTTTTTGAACTGCCACATACCACATTACTTCAAACCAGATACCAATATGATTTGCTACTACTTTCTCGTCTTATTGGGAAAGGTAACTTCTCAAGCAAAAAAAAGCCATTTATTATAGCAAATAACATAAACCTGCTGGAGTTTAATTTTGGACTGCCATCATGTTGATGACCTTTGCAAATACGCTGAAAGTTAAGGTTAGTCAAGTTTTAAGTCAAACACAACCCATTATCAGTATATAGTACTCCACAGCAAACTATTTCCATTTTAGATATTTGTTAAAATTCCTCCACATTCCCTCACAGGGCAGCTGGATTTCTGCGCCGACATAATGTAATTGTGTTGTGTTGCATGGGTAAAGCTGTGGCCTCGCTAAGGCTAGTACAACCACTTCTCTTCTACCAATTCATCCAGATGCAAGCTTTGTATTTTATCAAAGAAGAAAATAAGAATTACATGACAATTTGTGCAACACAATTATGAAAATGCCACAGTGCTTGTTGTTCTAAAGTCCTGCTAACCTAAGCGTGCAGGGGTTTCAAGTGTATCTATAGAAAGCGTATGTTCACCTAGATTCAAGAAAGCTATTTTGACATAGATTTAATAGTCTTGTAAACCAATATATCACCGAAAAAACACAATGTTGGCTTCCAAGTTGCAAGGTTCAAAAGGAAAATGAAAATTACGAGAAAAAACAAGCACAAATTGTTTCATAAATAACAAGGCAGAGTGTTCATTAAGCATGGAAAATGATTTTGATCCTATAATCATTATGTATAAAAGTTACTTTAGCCATGTGATCGCAATAATTCCCAAAAAGATATTTCAACACAGAAAATAATAAGGGGAATAGTACATAACATAAGTCCAATGAACAAAAAAAAGTTATGTATACGTAGTATAAAAGCAAGTATACCTGGGTGAGAATCAAAATGTGATGGTTTCCTTTCATGTTTAGAGTTGTAGTACTTCACGCCACCGCGTGTTTGCTTTTTCTTTGTTGCCGGAAGGCGAGTCGTAGCCTTGTCCATCAGCGCAATGTATTCTCCCTGGCTAAATGGTTTGCGGAGAAGGAGAAGACGCATCAACTTTTCCTTGAATTCTGAATCTGGCTTCTCCAAGATATGAGTAGGCCATACAACACCGACACCATGTAATTCCTGTGAAACAATGAATTTATCATGATTCATGAGAGTTTTGAATGTGAGAATTATTATTTTAAAAGTTCTCATAATAATAACTAAAACCAACAATATAATAAAATATTTGAAGGATGATTTAAACCCAAAGATTTTAAACCGAACCATATACGCTTTCTCAGCAAACCTGATATGCATAATATGGTATCTATGGATAATTTTCCATTATTTTGTCTATTTTAATGTTAGTGTGCTCGTCTTTACCATTGGAAAAACATATGTCCTTTTTGCCATTCCTGAATTCAAACTCGCGCCGAGTCCTAACATGAGTGAATGTTGTAGGTACATGGTGGCAGTAAATGTCCAGATTTCCGTATTCAACAAACAACTATGTTGTTATTTATGCGTATATTCACTCATAATACATGGATCGGTATAGACTTTGTAATAATGTATCCAAAGCTGTCTCGATTCCATCAAAAACTACCAATTTGTTGTCACGCCCCCAAATGATTGGTGTTGCGGCCTTAAATTCCCCATGGAGCATGGGAAATAACTAAGCAATCATATAACGGTATAAGCAAGTGATAACTTGGCAGCAAAGGCCATGGTAGGAACCTATGAGACCAAATAGGGAATGGATCAAAAGCTAATCTACCACGAGGCATTTCCAACAGTGAGATTATAATTTTATTCGTGGACAATTGGGTCAGAGCTCTAGTACTTCGTAATTAAGAAGATGCATACCCAAGGGGGGGGGGGGGTCCAAGGACTCAAACATGGGTGACTGCAGTTCTTTCGAAGTCGAGTAAAATCCCTTCCCTACCGGATAGTTGACTACTAGTTAGACCTTCTAGGCAAGGGATTTAGGAAGGAATGATGAAGGTTTTCAAGTCATATAGTGCATGCTGAGGACTACTTTTAGTGAGCATTACAAATATCGGCATAATTTGAGCGGCACAAGATGAATAATTGATATATATCTCCGGGGATAGGGTTTACGCCTCTTGGGCGGTGAGGTAACTTTCTTGTACCTTAGAGTGACATCTTATGGAAGTGCAATTGTATGGGTGGATTTAATGGTAAAAAATTATATCAACTTAAATGGAGGACTGGGAGATTAATTATTTCATGTGCCTAAAATTAATATGTTCCTTTGTCTATGGTGCATTATGGTATGGACTTAGGGTCTGTTTCCATCAACATTGTAGCCTTAGCCCCTAAATTGTGGAAGTAACAATAGTCAAGGAGCCACTCTCAAGATTTTTTGATTTGGCCCTTCATATTTATGCCAACATTGCTACAATCATAACACGGAGATGAGAGTTGTGAAGCATCATTTCGCCCAAAAAAGGTATGAACAATGAAGTGTATGAGATCGCGAGAACAATCATACAAAAACATGGTACATGTAAAATAGTTAATTACTAGCCAGTTCTGCCTTATGAGGCCATAACTGAACAATCTTTAGCATCAAACTAATCAACACCTTTGTTTGGAAAAGGTGTTGGGAATCGTAGCATAATTTAAAATTTTCCTACGCTCACCAAGATGCATCTATGGAGTCTACTAGCAACGAGGGGAAAGGAGTGCATCTACATACCCTTGTAGATCGCGAGCGGAAGCGTTCCAATGAACGTGGATGACGGAGTCGTACTCGCCGTGATCCAAATCACCGATGACCGAGTGCCGAACGGACGGCACCTCCGCGTTCAACACACGTACGGTGCGGCGACGTCTCCTCCTTCTTGATCCAGCAAGGGGGAAGGAGAGGTTGATGGAGATCCAGCAGCACGACGGCGTGGTGGTGGATGTAGCGGGTCTCCGGCAGGGCTTCGCCGAGCTTCTGCGAGAGAGAGAGAGGTGTTGCAGGGGAGGAGGGAGGTGCCCAAGGCTGTAGGTTGCTGCCCTCCCCCCTTTATATAGGCCCCCTTGGGAGGGGGGGGGGGGGCGGCCAAAACCCATCTAGGGTTGGGGGGGCGGCGGCCAAGGGGTGGAAAGGGGTTGCTTGCCCCCCAAGGCAAGGGGAAAGGCCCCCCACCCTAGGGTTCCCAACCCTAGGCACAGGGGGGAGGCCCAAGGGGGGCGCCCCAGCCCATTAAGGGCTGGTTCCCTTCCACTTTCAGCCCATGGGGCCCTCCGGGATAGGTGGCCCCACCCGGTGGACCCCCGGGACCCTTCCGGTGGTCCCGGTACAATACCGGTAACCCCCGAAACTTTCCCGGTGGCCGAAACTTGACTTCCTATATATAATTCTTCACCTCCGGACCATTCCGGAACCTCTCGTGACGTCCGGGATCTCATCCGGGACTCCGAACAACTTTCGGGTTTCCGCATACATATATCTCTACAACCCTAGCGTTACCGGACCTTAAGTGTGTAGACCCTACGGGTTCGGGAGACATGCAGACATGACCGAGACGCCTCTTCGGTCAATAACCAACAGCGGGATCTGGATACCCATGTTGGCTCCCACATGCTCCACGATGATCTCATCGTATGAACCACGGTGTCGAGGATTCAATCAATCCGTATGCAATTCCCTTTGTCAATCGGTATGTTACTTGCCCGAGATTCGATCGTCGGTATCCCAATACCTTGTTCAATCTCGTTACCGGCAAGTCTCTTTACTCGTACCGCAATGCATGATCCCGTGACTAACGCCTTAGTCACATTGAGCTCATTATGATGATGCATTACCGAGTGGGCCCAGAGATACCTCTCCGTCACACGGAGTGACAAATCCTAGTCTCGATCCGTGCCAACCCAACAGACACTTTCGGAGATACCCGTAGTGCACCTTTATAGTCACCCAGTTACGTTGTGACGTTTGGCACACCCAAAGCACTCCTACGGTATCCGGGAGTTGCACGATCTCATGGTCCAAGGAAAAGATACTTGACATTGGAAAAGCTCTAGCAAACGAAACTACACGATCTTTTATGCTATGCTTAGGATTGGGTCTTGTCCATCACATCATTCTCTCCTAATGATGTGATCCCGTTATCAATGACATCCAATGTCTATAGTCAGGAAACCATGACTATCTGTTGATCAACGAGCTAGTCAACTAGAGGCTTACTAGGGACACTTTGTGGTCTATGTATTCACACATGTATTACGATTTCCGGACAATACAATTATAGCATGAACAATAGACAATTACCATGAACAAAGAAATATAATAATAACCATTTATTATTGCCTCTAGGGCATATTTCCAACAGTCTCCCACTTGCACTAGAGTCAATAATCTAGTTACATTGTGATGAATCGAACACCCATTGCGTCTTGGTGTTGATCATGTTTTGCTCTAGGGAGAGGTTTAGCCAACGGATCTGCTACATTCAGGTCCGTATGTACTTTACAAATATCTATGTCTCCATTTTGAACACTTTCACGAATGGAGTTGAAGCGACGCTTGATATGCCTGGTCTTCCTGTGAAACCTGGGCTCCTTCGCAAGGGCAATAGCTCCAGTGTTGTCACAGAAGAGAGTCATTGGGCCCGACGCATTGGGAATCACCCCTAGGTCGGTAATGAACTCCTTCATCCAGACTGCTTCCTGTGCTGCCTCCGAGGCTGCCATGTACTCCGCTTCACATGTAGATCCCGCCACGACGCTTTGCTTGCAACTGCACCAGCTTACTGCTCCTCCATTCAAAATATACACGTATCCGGTCTGTGACTTCGAGTCATCCAGATCTGTATCGAAGCTAGCGTCGACGTAACCCTTTACGACGAGCTCTTCGTCACCTCCATAAACGAGAAACATATCCTTAGTCCTCTTCAGGTACTTCAGGATATTCTTGACCGTTGTCCAGTGTTCCTTGCCGGGATTACTTTGGTACCTTCCTACCAAACTTACGGCAAGGTTTACATCAGGTCTGGTACACAGCATGGCATACATAATAGACCCTATGGCCGAGGCATAGGGGATGACACTCATCTCTTCTATATCTTCTGCCGTGGTCGGGCATTGAGCCGTGCTCAATTGCACACCTTGCAATACAGGCAAGAACCCCTTCTTGGACTGATCCATACTGAACTTCTTCAATATCTTGTCAAGGTATGTACTCTGTGAAAGACCAATGAGGCGTCTTGATCTATCTCTATAGATCTTGATGCCTAATATATAAGCAGCTTCTCCAAGGTACTTCATTGAAAAACACTTATTCAAATAGGCCTTTATACTTTCCAAGAATTCTATATCATTTCCCATCAATAGTATGTCATCCACATATAATATGAGAAATGCTACGGAGCTCCCACTCACTTTCTTGTAAACACAGGCTTCTCCATAAGTCTGTGTAAACCCAAACGCTTTGATCATCTCATCAAAGCGAATGTTCCAACTCCGAGATGCTTGCACCAGCCCATAGATTGAGCGCTGGAGCTTGCATACTTTGTTAGCATTCTTAGGATCGACAAAACCTTCCGGCTGCATCATATACAACTCTTCCTTAAGGAAGCCATTAAGGAATGCCGTTTTGACGTCCATCTGCCATATCTCATGATCATAGTATGCGACAATTGCTAACATGATTCAGACGGACTTCAGCTTCGCTACGGGTGAGAAAGTCTCATCGTAGTCAACCCCTTGAACTTGTCGATAACCCTTAGCGACAAGTCGAGCTTTGTAGATGGTCACATTACCATCCGCGTCCGTCTTCTTCTTAAATATCCATTTGTTTTCTATGGCTCGCCGCTCATCGGGCAAGTCAGTCAAAGTCCATACTTTGTTTTCATACATGGATTCTATCTCGGATTTCATGGCTTCTAGCCATTTGTCGGAATCCGGGCCCGCCATCGCTTCTTCATAGTTCGAAGGTTCACCGTTGTCTAACAACATGATTTCCAGGACAGGGTTGCCGTACCACTCTGGTGCGGAACGTGTCCTTGTGGACCTACGAAGTTCAGTAACTTGATCCGAAGCTTCATGATCATCATCATTAACTTCCTCCCCAGTCGGTGTAGGCACCACAGGAACACTTTCCCGCGCTGCGCTACTTTCCGGTTCGGAAGGGGTGACTATCACCTCATCAAGTTCCACTTTCCTCCCACTCAATTCTTTTGAGAGAAACTCCTTCTCTAGAAAGGACCCGTTCTTGGCAACGAAGATCTTGCCTTCGGATCTGAGGTAGAAGGTGTACCCAATAGTTTCCTTAGGGTATCCTATGAAGACGCATTTTTCCGATTTGGGTTCGAGCTTTTCAGGTTGAACTTTCTTGACATAAGCATCGCATCCCCAAACTTTCAGAAACGACAGCTTAGGTTTCTTCCCAAACCATAATTCATACGGTGTCGTCTCAACGGATTTAGACGGAGCCCTATTTAAAGTGAATGCGGCAGTCTCTAAAGCATAACCCCAAAATGAGAGCGGTAAATCGGTAAGAGACATCATAGATCGCACCATATCCAATAGAGTGCGATTACGACGTTCGGACACACCATTTCTCTGAGGTGTTCCAGGCGGCGTGAGTTGTGAAACTATTCCACATTTCCTTAAGTGTGTACCAAATTCGTGACTTAAATATTCTCCACCACGATCTGATCGTAAGAATTTTATTTTTCTGTCACGTTGATTCTCTACTTCACTCTGAAATTCCTTGAACTTTTCAAAGGTTTCAGACTTGTGTTTCATTAGGTAGACATATCCATATCTACTTAAATCATCAGTGAGAGTGAGAACATAACGATATCCTCCGCGAGCCTCAACACTCATTGGACCACACACATCGGTATGTATGATTTCCAATAAGTTGGTTGCTCGCTCCATTGTTCCGGAGAACGGAGTCTTGGTCATCTTACCCATGAGGCATGGTTCGCACGTGTCAAATGATTCGTAATCAAGAGACTCCAAAAGTCCATCCGCATGGAGCTTCTTCATGCGCTTGACACCAATGTGACCAAGGCGGCAGTGCCACAAGTATGTGGGACTATCATTATCAACTTTACATCTTTTGGTATTCACACTATGAACATGTGTAACATCACGTTCGAGATTCATCAAAAATAAACCATTGACCAGCGGGGCATGACCATAAAACATATCTCTCAAATAAATAGAACAACCATTATTCTCGGATTTAAATGAGTAGCCATCTCGAATTAAACGAGATCCAGATACAATGTTCATGCTCAAAGCTGGCACTAAATAACAATTATTGAGGTTTAAAACTAATCCCGTAGGTAGATGCAGAGGCAGCGTGCCGACGGCGATCACATCGACCTTGGAACCATTCCCGACGCGCATCGTCACCTCGTCTTTCGCCAGTCTCCGTTTATTCCGTAGTTCCTGTTTTGAGTTACAAATATGAGCAACCGCACCGGTATCAAATACCCAGGAGCTACTACGAGTACTGGTAAGGTACACATCAATTACATGTATATCACATATACCTTTGGTGTTGCCGGCCTTCTTCTTGTCCGCTAAGTATTTGGGGCAGTTCCGCTTCCAGTGACCACTTCCCTTGCAATAAAAGCACTCAGTCTCGGGCTTGGGTCCATTCTTTGACTTCTTCCCAGTAACTGGTTTACCGGGCGCGGCAACTCCCTTGCCGTCCTTCTTGAAGTTCTTCTTACCCTTGCCCTTCTTGAACTTGGTGGTTTTATTCACCATCAACACTTGATGTTCTTTTCTGATCTCCCCTTCCGCTGATTTCAGCATTGAATATACCTCGGGAATGGCCTTTTCCATCCCCTGCATATTGTAGTTCATCACAAAGCTCTTGTAGCTTGGTGGAAGCAACTGGAGGATTCTGTCAATGACCGTGTCATCCGGGAGATTAACTCCCAGCTGAGACAAGCGGTTGTGCAACCCAGACATTCTGAGTATGTGCTCACTAACATAACTGTTCTCCTTCATTTTACAGCTAAAGAACTTGTCGGAGACATCATATCTCTCGACCCGGGCATGAGCTTGAAAAATCAGTTTCAGCTCCTCGAACATCTCATATGCTCCATGTTTCTCAAAACGCTTTTGGAGACCCGGTTCTAAGCTGTAAAGCATGCCGCACTGAACGAGGGAGTAATCATCAGCACGTGATTGCCAAGCGTTCATAACGTCTTGGTTCTGTGGGATTGGTGCATCACCTAGCGGTGCTTCTAAGACATAATCTTTCTTGGCTACTATGAGGATGAGCCTCAGGTTCCGGACCCAGTCCGTATAGTTGCTGCCATCATCTTTCAGCTTGGTTTTCTCTAGGAACGCGTTGAAATTGAGGACAACGTTGGCCATTTGATCTACAAGACATGGTGTAAAGATTTTAGACTAAGTTCATGATAATTAAGTTCATCTAATCAAATTATTTAATGAACTCCCACTCAGATAGACATCCCTCTTGTCATCTAAGTGAAACATGATCCGAGTCTAACTAGGCCGTGTCCGATCATCACGTGAGACGGACTAGTCAAGATCGGTGAACATCTCCATGTTGATCATATCTTCTATACGACTCATGCTCGACCTTTCGGTCCTCTGTGTTCCGAGGCCATGTCTGTACATGCTAGGCTCGTCAAGTCAACCTAAGTGTATTGCGTGTGTTCTGAGGCCATGTCTGTACATGCTAGGCTCGTCAACACCCGTTGTATTCGAACGTTAGAATCTATCACACCCGATCATCACGTGGTGCTTCGAAACAACGAACCTTCGCAACGGTGCACAGTTAGGGTGAACACTTTCTTGAAATTATTATAAGGGATCATCTTACTTACTACCGTTGTTCTAAGCAAATAAGATGCAAAAACATGATAAACATCACATGCAATCAAATAGTGACATGATATGGCCAATATCATTATGCTCCTTTGATCTCCATCTTCGGGGCACCATGATCATCTTCGTCACCGGCATGACACCATGATCTCCATCATTGTGTCTTCATGAAGTCGTCACGCCAACGATTACTTCTACTTCTATGGCTAACGCGTTTAGCAACAAAGTAAAGTAATTTACATGGCGTTATTCAATGACACGCAGGTCATGCAAAATAATAAAGACAACTCCTATGGCTCCTGCCGGTTGTCATACTCATCGACATGCAAGTCGTGATTCCTATTACAAGAATATGATCAATCTCATACATCACATTTATCATTCATCACATCTTCTGGCTATATCATATCACATATATCACTTGCTGCAAAAACAAGTTAGACGTCCTCTAATTGTTGTTGCAAGTTTTTACGTGGTTTGTAGGTTTCTAGCAAGAACGTTTCTTACCTACGTATGACCACAACGTGATTTGCCAATTTCTATTTACCCTTCATAAGGACCCTTTTCATTGAATCCGTTCCGACTAAAGTAGGAGAGACAGACACCCGCTAGCCACCTTATGCAACTAGTGCATGTCAGTCGGTGGAACCTGTCTCACGTAAGCGTACGTGTAAGGTCGGTCCGGGCCGCTTCATCCCACAATGCCGCCGAAACAAGATAAGACTAGTAGCGGCAAGAAGAATTGGCAAACTCAACGCCCACAACTGCTTTGTGTTCTACTCGTGCATAGTAACTACGCATAGGCCTGGCTCATGATGCCACTGTTGGGAATCGTAGCATAATTTAAAATTTTCCTACGCTCACCAAGATGCATCTATGGAGTCTACTAGCAACGAGGGGAAAGGAGTGCATCTACATACCCTTGTAGATCGCGAGCGGAAGCGTTCCAATGAACGTGGATGACGGAGTCGTACTCGCCGTGATCCAAATCACTGATGACCGAGTGCCGAACGGACGGCACCTCCGCGTTCAACACACGTACGGTGCGGCGACGTCTCCTCCTTCTTGATCCAGCAAGGGGGAAGGAGAGGTTGATGGAGATCCAGCAGCACGACGGCGTGGTGGTGGATGTAGCGGGTCTCCGGCAGGACTTCGCCGAGCTTCTGCGAGAGAGAGAGAGAGGTGTTGCAGGGGAGGAGGGAGGCGCCCAAGGCTGTAGGTTGCTGCCCTCCCTCCCCCCTTTATATAGGCCCCCTTGGGAGGGGGGGGGGCCGGCCAAAACTCATCTAGGGTTGGGGGGCGGCGGCCAAGGGGTGGAAAGGGGTTGCTTGCCCCCCAAGGCAAGGGGAAAGCCCCCCCACCCTAGGGTTCCCAACCCTAGGCGCAGGGGGGGAGGCCCAAGGGGGGCGCCCCAGCCCACTAAGGGCTGGTTCCCTTCCACTTTCAGCCCATGGGGCCCTCCGGGATAGGTGGCCCCACCCGGTGGACCCCCGGGACCCTTCCGGTGGTCCCGGTACAATACCGGTAACCCCCGAAACTTTCCCGGTGGCCGAAACTTGACTTCCTATATATAATTCTTCACCTTCGGACCATTCCGGAACCTCTCGTGATGTCCGGGATCTCATCCGGGACTCCAAACAACTTTCGGGTTTCCGCATACATATATCTCTACAACCCTAGCGTTACCGGACCTTAAGTGTGTAGACCCTACGGGTTCGCGAGACATGCAGACATGACCGAGACGCCTCTCCGGTCAATAACCAACAATGGGATCTAGATACCCATGTTGGCTCCCACATGCTCCATGATGATCTTTCGGATGAACCACGGTGTCGAGGATTCAATCAATCCGTATGCAATTCCCTTTGTCAATCGGTATGTTACTTGCCCGAGATTCGATCGTCGGTATCCCAATACCTTGTTCAATCTCGTTACCGGCAAGTCTCTTTACTCGTACCGCAATGCATGATCCCGTGACTAACGCCTTAGTCACATTGAGCTCATTATGATGATGCATTACCGAGTGGGCCCAGAGATACCTCTCCGTCACACGGAGTGACAAATCCTAGTCTCGATCCGTGCCAACCCAACAGACACTTTCGGAGATACCCGTAGTGCACCTTTATAGTCACCCAGTTACGTTGTGACGTTTGGCACACCCAAAGCACTCCTACGGTATCCGGGAGTTGCACGATCTCATGGTCTAAGGAAAAGATACTTGACATTGGAAAAGCTCTAGCAAACGAAACTACACGATCTTTTATGCTATGCTTAGGATTGGGTCTTGTCCATCACATCATTCTCCTAATGATGTGATCCCGTTATCAATGACATCCAATGTCTATAGTCAGGAAACCATGACTATCTGTTGATCAACGAGCTAGTCAACTAGAGGCTTACTAGGGACACTTTGTGGTCTATGTATTCACACATGTATTACGATTTCCGGACAATACAATTATAGCATGAACAATAGACAATTACCATGAACAAAGAAATATAATAATAACCATTTATTATTGCCTCTAGGGCATATTTCCAACAAAAGGGTCCCACGGAAAGAATCCAAAAAGGAGCTTTGGAACCACGTAACCGATCCCTACCTTGAGGGCCGCACATAACCTCCGCTCATGATGGCCCCATGACAATGTTTATCGATCAGATCCTACCCATGTTGCAGTACGTGAGCACATAACCACAAGTATAAGCCATCCCTTGTATTCATGATGGCCTTAGCGTGCATAGGAAGTAAGGGGCTACGATAAGTTTGTGTATGTGTGTTGATAGGTAATATGTTAATCAAATAGTAAAGCTAGAGTTTATCACCAGGACATGAAAGTTCATTTTCAATGCATTGTATGTAGTTTTGTATAGTTATCTAAGCATGATTATCACCGGTAGGCCCTGGCATGTGAGGGGCCCCGGCGCAAGATAACAAAGAGAGACCTTTTACACACACAACAAAATTATGAAATACTAGCATATTTTCTTTGTATTTCAATTGTTAATCAATATCAAAGTAATAATTACTATTGCATCCAAGCATAAAAACACTTTTTTTGCGAATAAGCATATATATAACACTTGGAACGGCTGGTTGAAAACTTCTATCAAATCCTTTACTTGTTCTCTCCTTTTGCATTTTTCATTTCCAGGCAATTTTTTATTCCATAAATAATAGAGGAAATGTTAACTTTTTTTAGGTAAAGAGAAAACTTTAACAAAGACACCCTTATGGTTGGACTGGTTGGTCAACGCTTGTTGCACTGTTTTTAGGATCACACAATCGAAAGCTTGCCATGTGTAAGACTCAAGGGCCCATTGCTCTCTTTCATTTTGGGCTTAAGAGCGTTGTTGTGTGGTGGAGGCTGCATCATGGGCGTGGGCTGGAAATTAAATAGCAGGCCGATCAACTATATAAGCATATAATATTAGTATAGTAGTATACAATTTTGACATGGGTTGGCCCCCCTGAGCTGTGGGGGGCCTATGCAACCGTACCGGTTGCACATGCTCAAGGCTGGCCCTGCCAGCAGCCCCATCCATGTATGCATGCCAACAACCCATGTTATGCTGACCTTGACCGCTTCGACGGAGCCTTGCGCCCGCGCTAGCCTTGGTTCCAATGGAATGATCCGGAGCACCCTTGGGTGGGTTCAGACCTGCCTTGTGGCGACTCGGACATGGATCCATTTCGTGCCTCTATCACAATCACCGTTGGCGATGGCAGCAGACAAGTTTCTGACAAGACTACTGGATTTGGTATTCCACACTTTGTACCATGCACCAGAGCTTTTCAAGATCGCAACTAGGAAGAATTGGAGGACAAACCAGGATCTCCGGGGGGGGGGGGGTAACTGGATAAGAGTTGTCGCATGTCTCAGCACCCCTATCCACTGCGAGAATTTGTTGACATTTGGAGCTTCTGCAGAACACCAACATCGACCCTAACCGCGTGGACACCATCCATGGCCTCAGGTTAATTCTTGACCAAATTCGTGTATAAGATACCCTTGCCCATGTGCAACCTTGTTGTCCTGGGAAGGATTGGAAGGAAACAATCGTTCCCAAACGCAAGCTCTTCGTCTGGCTCGTGTTGCATGGTAGAATCCTGATGACAGAGAACCTAGCAAATAGGATTTGCCCTATAGCTTGGTTTCTCACTAATGCTAACCGACAAATGAGGCACTGTGCCACCTTTGCAAGGATTGTCCCTTCTCGAAGGAGGTATGGAAGGCGGTGAATGCCAGGATTTCCATGCCCCCGCTGATGATGACAAATCGTGGTTAATCTGTCAACCATTGGTGGGAGGCCTACCTGGCTATCCCTTGGGAGCAAAGTTTGAAGGTGCAAAATGGGAATTTGATCTACACACTATGGAATGCCTGGAAAGAGAGGAATCGTCGGGTTTCCAATGGACAGAGAATGATTTATCAGGAGGTGGTGCACCTAGCTCTGGAAAATATCCATGCAAAATTCTTGTAGTTGCCTCCTTCGCGAGTAGTCCGCATGCCATGCGATAGGTTTCTTGACTATACCTCCCAAAATAGTCGCTTATAAAAACAACTGTAACACAACCATGTTCTTCTAATTGAAAGGCGACAATCTTTCCAATTACTCAGGAAAAAATACCATATCCAATAGACTAATAGATGGTCTAACTAGGTTCTTGTAAAATCCGAGAACCAACATATCCATGTATGTATTCGAAGAATTCCAAACAACAAGTTAAAAGGAATTTTTGGAATGAAGCAATCTATTTTGATTCTCCAAAAAGAGACGTTACTCTATAGTCTACTTATGATCATTTTCAGGCGGACTAAGCATAAGTCGAGCAGATCTCCGAAGTTGTGGCTTTCTGTTGTCAGTCTGGAAGCGCGACAAAAAGCAGAATCACATATTAATTCATTACTTGAAACTTTAAGAGAAGAAAAAGGAAACCACATGACTATGCATAAAGATGCAGATTGGTCAGAAATAGACATGTAATATGTTTAAGAATTCCATAAGAAATAGAACTCTACTTTTATATTTTTCTACAAAATTCAACTCGCCGTATTTGCCTAGTCAGAGTGTGCTGAAAGATGCAAAGCACCATGAATTCAATATGTTTACTAGGATACTAGAGAAATCGTACGTTGGATCACTAAACAACAAAATGTGATGAAAGCGAGCGTGCAGGCTTCATTGAGCCTGGCTCAATGCTATTTTGCTCCATCCAAATCAGCACATATATAGTTGCATGATATTTATTCGAGGCAGCTAAAAGCATGGCATGGCTCATGCCAGTCCTCCCTCCCTAGACCACTTTCTTGAGGTATATATAACAACCAACAACGATTGCACCGAAGGCAACACGTGAAAACATCATTAAACAGATCCTTGATGCTAACATTTCTTTAATGTTTTAAAACATTAGGAAAGGGTTGTAATATGTGTATTATGTATAAGAGGAAAAAAATACAAAGTAGAAAAAAGTAGTTAAATGAATTCTATATAGCCTAAAAAATTCTTTTAATTTTAGTTTGAAATGCATCTCTCTTTTTTAGTACACCCTCCATTCCAATGAATAAGGCCCGCACACAATTCAAAATTGAACTTTGATCATGAAGTCCCCTCCATATTTAACAGGTATAGAAAAAATCATTTATTCAGAACTAACGAGATTTAAAATGTAGTATTATAGTTTTCAGACATGTTGCAGGAAGCATCAACATTAGCTAGGCACATTGGTAGTACATGATGTAATGCTGTTCTAGCATATTGATAGAACCACATATCTACATCTACTGAAAAATTGTGCAAGCTGAAAAAACAACATAAAATGCATAGGAAATTCTCACCGAAGCAGTGTAGGAATCGACATTTGGTACATCACTTGATTTCCTTTTTCTATTCACAATATTCAGTGTTTCCATAGGAAGCTCCTTCAACGCAATCCCTTCTTCCTCCACCACCTTCATCATCTTAGCACCATTTTTGCCTCCATTCTTCTCCTTCTGACCCTGTTTGCTCTGCTTTAGCACACGGCAACATATTTAACTGGAGATGGGAAGCGGAATTGATTTTACCTGTTGCTGATGTGCAGTGGAATCGCGCACACGAGACTTCCGCGCAAACTCACCCGTGATGATCGTCGGTACCTTCTCCTTCCCCTTCTAAACAAAATATTTAGCAATTTTTTTGTTTTAGTTTGAAATGCATCTCTTCTTTAATACAGTCTTAATCCTGGCTGGGCTACTTACCGAGACAAGGTATGTTAAGTACCCCATATGTGTCTGTAATTTTAAATATTGATACCAATGAGCCCTAGATAATTATTAACAGATACACACCATGCTCCTAAATACTTTTAGTTTTCATATCCTTGATGCTAACATCTCTTCACTGTTTTAGTATCAGGAAAGGGTTGTAATGTGTGGATATTATGTAAGAGGAAAAAAATTACAGAGTAGAAAAAATAGTTAAGTTCGGAGATCTGCTTTTTGTGGCTTTCTGTTGTCAGTATGGAAGGTGCAAAACAGGAATTTGATCTACACCCTATGGAATGCCTGGAAAAAGAGGAATTGCCGGGTTTTCAATGGACAGAGAATGATTTATCTGGTGGTGGCGCACCTAGCCCTAGCAGATATCCGTGCAAAATTCTTGTAGTTACCTCCTTCACGAGTAGTCCACATGCCTCAACTATACTTCCCAAAATAGTCGCTTGTACAAGCAGTTGTAAAACAACCATGTTCTTGTAATTGAAAGGCGACACTATTGCCAATTACTTGAAAAAACTACCATATCCAATAGACTACTAGATAGTCTGACTAGGCGCTTGTAAAATTCAAGAACCAACATATACATGGAATGTATCCGAAGAATTCCAAACAACAAGATAAAGGAAAGTATTTTGAATAAAGCAATCTATTTTGATTCTCCCAAAATAGACGTTACTCTAAAGTCTACTTATGATCATTTTCAGGTGGACTGAGCATAAGTCGAGCAGATCTCCGAAGTTGTGGCTTTCTGTTGTCAGTCTGGAAGTGCGACAAAAATCAGGATCACATATTAATTCATTACTTGAAACTTTGAGAGAAGAAAAAGGAAACCACACGACTATGTCATAAAAATGCAGATTGGTTAGAAGCAGACATGTAATATGTTTTAGAATTCCATCAGAAACACAACTCTAGTTTTTGATTCGTTAAAAAAAAATTCTACTTGCCCTACTTGCCTAGTCAAAGTGTGCCGAAAGATGCAAAGCACCATGAGTTTAATATGTTTACTAGGATACTAGAGAGATCATCTGTTGGATCACTAAACAACAAACTGTGATGAAAGCGAGTGTGCCGGCTTCGTTGGGCCTGGCTGGACGCTATTTTGCTCCATCCAGATCAGCACTAACATAGTTGCATGATATTTATTCGAGGCAGCTCAAAGCATGACATGGCTCATGCCAGTCCTCCCTCCATAGATCACTTTCTTGAGGTATATATAACAACGATCCACGCTTGCACCAAAGGCAGCAAGTGAAAACATCATTAAACAGATCCTTGATGCTAACATTTCTTTACTGCTTTAAAGAGTTGTCATGTGTTGATATATGTATAAGAGGAGAAAAATACAAAGTAGAAAAAAAATAGTCAAATGAATTCTATTTAGCCAAATAATTGTCTTTTAGTTTTAGTTTGAAATGCATCTCTCTTCGTTCCAATGAATAAGGCCCACACGCAATCCAAAATGCAACTTTGACCATGAATGACGCTCCATATTTACGTAATTTAAAATGCAGTGTTGTAGTTTTCAGACATGTTGTAGGAAGCATCAATATCAGCTAGCACATTGGTACAAGATATACACATTGATCGACTCTTATGTGGTCCAAGATACTGAAGGAAATATGCCCTAGAGGCAATAATAAAGTATTATTTATTTCCTTATATCATGATAAATGTTTATTATTCATGCTAGAATTGTATTAACCGGAAACATAATACATGTGTGAATACATAGACAAACAGAGTGTCACTAGTATGCCTCTACTTGACTAGCTTGTTAATCAAAGATGGTTATGTTTCCTAGCCATAGACATGAGTTGTCATTTGATTAACGGGATCACTTCATTAGGAGAATGACGTGATTGACTTGACCCATTCCGTTAGCTTAGCACTCGATCGTTTAGTATGTTGCTATTGCTTTCTTCATGACTTATACATGTTCCTATGACTATGAGATTATGCAACCCCCGTTTACTGGAGGAACACTTTGTGTGCTACCAAACGTCACAACGTAACTGGGTGATTATAAAGGTGCTCTACAGGTGTCTCCAAAGGTACTTGTTGGGTTGGCGTATTTCGAGATTAGGATTTGTCACTCCGATTGTCGGAGAGGTATCTCTGGGCCCACTCGGTAATGCACATCACTATAAGCCTTGCAAGCATTGTAACTAATGAGTTAGTTGCGGGATGATGTATTACGGAACGAGTAAAGAGACTTGCCGGTAACGAGATTGAACTAGGTATTGAGATACCGACGATCGAATCTCGGGCAAGTAACATACCGATGACAAAGGGAACAACGTATGTTGTTATGCGGTTTGACCGATAAAGATCTTCATAGAATATGTGGGATCCAATATGAGCATCCAGGTTCCGCTATTGGTTATTGACCGGAGAGGTGTCTCGGTCATGTCTACATAGTTCTCGAACCCGTAGGGTCCGCACGCTTAAAGTTAGATGACGGTTATATTATGAGTTTATGTGTTTTGATGTATCGAAGGAGTTCGGAGTCCCGGATGAGATCGGGGACATGACGAGGAGTCTCGAAATGGCCGAGGCGTAAAGATCAATATATTGGATGACTATATTCGGACTTCGGAAAGGTTCCGAGTGATTCGGGTATTTTTCGGAGTACCGGAGAGTTACGGGAATTCGTATTGGGCCTTAATGGGCCATACGGGAAAGGAGAGAAAGGCCCCAAAGGGTGGCCGCACCCCTCCCCATGGCTAGTCCGAATTGGACTAGGGAGGGGGGCGCCCCCTTCCTTCTTTCTCCTTCTCCTACTCCCGGTGGGAGTAGGACTCCCCCCTTGGCACGCCCTCCTCCTTGGCCGGCGGCCTCCCCCTTGCTCCTTTATATACGGGGGCAAGGGGGCACCCCATAGACACAACAATTGATCTATTGATCTCTTAGCCGTGTGCGGTGCCCCCTTCCACCATATTACACCTCGATAATATCGTAGCGGTGCTTAGGCGAAGCCCTGCGTCGGTAGAAAATCATCATCGTCACCATGCCGTCGTGCTGACGAAACTCTCCCTCAACACTCGGCTGGATCGGAGTTCGAGGTACGTCATCGAGCTGAACGTGTGCTGAACTCGGAGGTGCCGTGCGTTCGGTACTTGATCGGTCGGATCGTGAAGATATACGACTACATCAACCGCGTTGTGTTAACGCTTCCGCTATCGGTCTACGAGGGTACGTGGACAACACTCTCCCGTCTCGTTGCTATGCATCATCATGATCTTGCGTGTGCGTAGGATTTTTTTTGAAATTACTACGTTCCCCAACTGTCGTGGAATTGTCACGGCAGATGGCCTCGTGCTAGGACTTAGTCGTGGAGCCATCGCAACTAGGAAGCTTAAAGGGGTTAAACGGGACAAGGAACACGGGGGTTATACTGGTTCGGCCCCTTACGGTGAAGGTAAAAGCCTACGTCCAGTCAATGTGGTATTGCTTATGGTTTCGATGACCAGGGAGCTTAATTGCTATGCCTGGCTCTCGACGAGATCTTACTTGTCCCTAAACCGCCGCCGGGTCATCCCTTTATATAGAGAGGTTGACGCCCAGCGGCCCTTAGAGTCCCGGTCGGCTCATAATAGTGTCCCGCTCGGACTCCTAACTATTCTTGTCTTACACTACAAGTCTTGCCATATGACGGTTTATTACTACGGGCCTTAAGCCATCTCCGGGTCTTAGGCCCATCATTGACCCGTCGTCTTCAAGCTCGGTACTGGGCTTCGCGTGATGACCATTATGAGTAACCCGGCCCCTCCAGGCGGGTGACTCTAAGGGTTATATCCTCAACATTAGGCCCCAGATTGATTTGAACCGGTTCATGTCAATCTTCAATCCCCTTGAAAGAAAATTTTCCGGCTTACATCTGTGCGAAGGTTTTAACCCGCCGTGACGTCATCTTCTGGATTCCTGATAACCCGCCATGACGTCATCTTCCATTAAGTTCATTTCTTTATTCCATTAAATCCCAACGGATCTTATCCTTAATGGTTATCCCGAAAATCGAGGCGCCTCTGGGGCGAGATAATCACGCCGTGACCTCCTTGTTTCTCGCGCCCACTTATGAGCTTCACCTTATAAATAGCCCGGCCCATGAGTCTCTCAGTCACTCGTCGCCTCCATCTTCTTCCTCCTCTCGCCACTGTGCTGTCGCCCGAGCTCCCCCGCCGCCGCGGATCTCCTCGTCCTCACCAACTCCGGCCGCTGCATCAACCTGACGTGTCCAGAGAAAACGGCGGCAACCTCCGCGACTCACCAGCACCCATAAGCCCTTGCCACTCCATAGAGTAGATCCACATTAGGGTTCTTTGCTGTTCTTCCCGTGTTCTTCGCCGTTCATCGCGAGTTCTTGATAGATTTCATTATTACCACCCTTTCTTGATCTTTGGACTGTATAGAACTGTTGCGGTAGTTGTTTCACACCCGCTCCCAATGTACATAGATCCCTTCTCATTGCATAAAGGCTCCATTCAAACCTATTAACTTCTTCTGCGTCTGTTTTAGGTCTAGAAACTTTCCCTTTCCAGTCGATCGTTTGATCCAGAATAATTACTGTGATCTGTGAAACTTGTTTGCGCCACACTTAGTCAAAAATTGCATCTGTTTAGCTATGGCGGCTCATATCTCCGGCTTAAAAGAGGCCACACGCTGTAGAAATTTCCGGCTCATTCATAATAGGGCTTTAGACAACTGGAATTACTGACGACGCCCTCAACGGCTTAGATAACCCGATGCACTTAGCCATATGTCATTAGGCCCCTTCATAAGCCGCCACTTTAAACATTGAACTGTAAACTTCCTCCGGCTTATAATTGAACCGGACATTTCCTTTTATCATAGGCTTCCGACTCTCACCATGCCTCCCAAAGCTCCCAAGGCACCCATCACGTGCAACTGGATGAGATCCAATGTTACTGACGAAACCTTAGCGGACTTCGTGAAGACGGGTTACCTGCCCAAGAAGGATGTCATGTCTTACCGTGCCCCTGACCCGTTGGAGGAGAGACCGCAACCAAGGGATGGTGAGGTGGTGATATTTGCTGATCACATGAGCCGGGGCTTCGCACCGCCCGGCTCAAAATTCTTTAGAGATGTGCTGAATTTCTTTGATCTGCGGCCGCAAGACATAGGACCCAATTCCGTGTCGAATATTTGCAACTTTCAAGTATTCTGCGAAGTCTATCTTGGAGAAGAGCCCAGTCTGCTGCTCTTTAGAGAGCTATTTTATCTGAACCGCCAAAACGAGTGCGCCAACGGGCCGAGCCTGGAACTTGGTGGAATCTCTATTCAACGCCGTAGAGACTGCCTCTTTCCTTACGCTGAGCCGCCCAGCCATCCAAAGGACTGGAACCAGACATGGTTCTACTGCCAGGATAAGGCTTTCGTGCCCTGCGTCTGGAGCCAAGTCACTCCCTGCCGGATAAACTAACTCAAGCCGAGCGTCAACCTCTGATCCCCACCATCAACAAAATTAAGGATCTCCTGGGAAATGGCCTCAACGGCATTGATCTGGTCCGGGTCTGGATCTCTTGGCGGGTGATCCCCTTAAGCCGCCGCCCCGGCTTAATGTGTGATTACACGGGCCGGAAAGATGACCCTCTGCGACACAGCCGCAATGATCTTCCTGAAGACGTTGTTGACGACATGACCAAGTCCCTCTTGAATGAGAGCTTGACAGACTGCGGGAGGACCGGCTTAAGCCCCTTCTGCAAGACTAACCCGGCCCCAGCGGTAAGCCACTGATCTGAACACCTTATTTTCTCCTTAGATAGTTTTCATCTGAACCTTAAGAAGTCTTCATTGTACTTTTCAGGTTGATGATAAGTTCTGGAAGGTCAAGTATGACCATGAGGCGGCTAAAAAAGCCAGAAAGGCTAAGAAAGCCGCCAGGAGAGCCGCTCCCCGAAAAAAGGGAAGCAAGCCTACCGCCTCAGAGCTGCTTCAGCTGGATGATAGCTCCGAGTCAGAGGTAATCCTTAATTCCTTAGACTCTTCTTTTGTTTCCGCTTTTCATCTGTCTTTTGACCACCTTATTAACTTGATTATCCACAGGATGACACCGGAGCGAGTAACCCGGTAACTGAAGAGGTAACTATACTTTCCTCCGACTCGGACCCCTTGCCAAGGCTGAAAGTCCGAAGAGTAACCCGGAAAGTAAGCTTTTCGCATCCTTTAGCTTATCAAGATCCTCAATTTCTTTTGAAGCAACAGATTCATGAGAGCCGGAGGCAAACCCGGGCCAGCAAGGATGCAGACCTCTCCTCCGGCTTACCCGAGGCATCAAGAAAGCGCCGGACTGAGGTTATCTCCAACTTATACCCTTGTCATCCTTTAGCGGGTGTCACTCGTCAACCGCTCAATTCGTCTGATTCCAATTATCAGGAAACTTCACCTTCCTCTGGTGATTCTATGCAATCTACCCTGCCGGCTTTCAAGACCGCGCCCGGGTAATGATGATCATCTTATGTTGTACTTATCTTACTCATGCTTTTGTACTAACCTTTTGTCCTTTCAGTGCTCAAGCAAAGCTCAGTAAAAGAGCGAAGAAGAATAAGCCGGTCGAAGAGCCGGTCCTGACTGAACCGGAGGCTTCAGCTCAAGAGCCGCCCGCTGCCTCTGCTCCTGAAGCCACCGCTCCAACCGACGAGCCAATCACAGAGACTTCTGCTAACCCGGAGATCTCCAGCCCGGCTCAGCCGGCCGATGACCCGGACGTGGTAATCACCCGGACGGAGTTTGTCGAGCCGGGGAGACCCACTGCGCTGGCTAAGTGCTCTGCCAAGGAAGAGTTGCTAGAGCGCCGCAGGGCCAGGCTGGACATCACCAACTACGCTAACTTGAGCATCGGAGATATCATCTCCGGCTATGTCAATCAGGTGCACAGCAGCCGGGACCTGGAGATTGACATGGTGAAGCAGATACAGCAGAAGTCTGAGGTACCACTCTATTGCTTACCACATAGTCATCTTTACCATACTAGCCCCCAAGTCTACTACTTATGATAGAATATGTTGTAGACTTAACTTCCGGCTTACTTCCATGAACCGGTAATTTGTAGATAGAAACTTTCGACATGCATTAGCCCCCAAGTGCCAAGTGTCTTTGCTTGGAAAGTGCTTGGGACTTTAAAGTTGCATAATAATTATTCATACTATAACCCGGAAATTGTACAGGCTGCTTGCAAGAAATTTGAGGCTGATATCTCTGAGCTGAAGAACCGCCTGAAGACTCAGGAAATTGAGACCCGGAAGGCCAACGCCAAATTTGAATCCAGTGTTGCTGCTCAAGAGAAGCTGAAGAAGAAGTTTGAAGCTGAAAGGAAGACTTGGGCCGAAGAGAAGGCTGCTCTGGTAAGCCGGGCCGAACAGGCGGAGAAGGCTCTGACGGAGAGAACCGCCGAACTCTCCGGCTTAAAGCGCCATGTGTCACAGATGGTCGCCGCAATCTTCGGTAAGTCATTCTGCCGACTTTCAACAAGTTTACATTCTCTATGTCTCATAATTCCCATCATTACTAGCGGCTTACCTAACGTTGTAAAACAGGTCCTAGAAGCGCCAACCTCAACCAAAATGTGTTGACCAAACTGAAGGCCGTGTACACTCTGGTGGAACAACTCTACACCGGGTCACAACGCGCCTTGGCCATTGTGGCCCTGTCCAATGAGGTTCCGACTCACCTGGCGGACGTGCTTCGCCGGCTTGCCGTTCTTCCTCAACGTTTTCAAGAGCTGCGACGGGCCTCTGCAAGAGCCGGAGCCATAGCCGCTCTGAGCCGGGCCAAGGCTTTCCTCCCGGAGCTAGACCCGGCAGAGTTCGCGCTTGGATATCCCAGTCTGAAGGAAGACGGCACTCCCTTTGACCAAAAAGATTTTGCTGATTGTGTGAAGAGTATGCGCCCGGTGGCTACCTTAATTGGGAATGACACCGACCTCACCAAGTATCAGCCGGGTTATGACTCGGAGAATCAGAGGATCCCCACTCCACGCTACGAAGCAATCAGCTTGATCCCTCCGACTCGTAAGCATACCTTCGCCCCGGAAGTTGACCCGGCCGGGTTAATTGACGAGGAGGCTCAATTTGAAGCTTTGAGCGGCATTGACTGGAAATCGTCAACTTTCCAGGTCATAACAGCCGGAGGAGTGGAGAGGGATGAGCCGGAAGCTTCGACCCGGCAAGCATCTTGACTCTTTAGGCGGCCCATGATTATGCTTGTTAAACAATGCTTCACCCTTTTGGACTCGGGGAGTCTTGTAATAGAGTAGGACCAACATTTTAACTTTGTCGTGCCATCGTGCACGTGTTGAATGGTTAACTCCATTGAAGTTGCTTCCTTATACTTCTCCGGGTCACAATTGATCATTTATTTTCCTTAAGCTCAAATAGCTGTCTTTAACCATCCTGCATAGAAAAACAAGTCACAAGTCTCTAGGCGGCTTACCGCACTGAGAATCATAGTCTCATACATATAACCCGGAATATGAATCCTAAGTCACCAAAGACTGGTCCTCAATTATATCCTTGATGTAACCATAATAGCATACTTACAGGCCTTCAAGTATACGTCCGGTTTATGTAACCCGGATAATAAGGTTGATACCTCAACTCCGGTTTACCAGTTTTGATAATGCTTATTGTGTGTGACAAACACTGTGAATCAAAGTTAAGTCGGCGGAATAAGAACCGCCGTGCACACTGTTGATACAACCAGAAGAACTTGTTGTAAATCAGAAAATCAAAACTTAGGGGCTTCCAGTTCGAATACGACCAGAGACCCGTCCCAAAGGGGTTAAGCTAAGATTCGAATGCGATCATATAGCCCCCAGTGGGTTTGGCGATGCCGATCAAGAGGGTACCGACAGCTATGTTCTCTTTGGTTCGAATACGACCCATGTTTGAACAGGAAGCCCCCAAATGACCTTAAAAGTTGTTTAACGACGCTGATTCGAATACGATCCACGTCGGTTCCCAAAGGGGGTTGAGCTATGATTCAAATATGATCAAAGAAAACTCCCCAATGAGCTCGGCAGTGTGCCAATCAAATGGGTATCGACAGCTATGTTCTCTTTGGTTCGAATACGACCTATGTTTGAACAGGAAGCCCCCAGGTGATTATATTGCTTACGGCTAGATTCGAATACGATCATAAGCCGGATCCACCTCCAAGTGACCATGTGATGTTGTAATGGAAACAACACTTTACCTTTGGAGGAGAAAAAGGACAGAGGTCCTGCTTTATTATTTATCATAATATATACATGGCTATAGAAATATGTACATTATGAGAGCCGGTGGCTCAAGTGTAATAAGGCCGAAGCTGAGCTATGTTCCACGGCCGACGGGTCTCTTCCTCCGACTTACGTGAATCTTTATGCTCCCGAACGTCAATAAGTTAGTATGACCCGTTGTGCAAGTTCTTGCTGACCACAAAGGGCCCTTCCCAAGGCGGGGATAACTTGTGTGCATCTGTTTGATCTTGGATGAGCCGGAGCACCAGATCACCTTCCTGGAAGACCCGGGACTTAACCCGGCGACTGTGATAACGGCGCAGGTCTTGTTGGTAAATCGCTGAGCGAGCTGCTGCCACATCACGATGTTCGTCCAACAAGTCAAGAGCATCTTGGCGCGCCTGTTCATTATCCGCCTCAACATAAGCCGCCACTCGAGGCGAGTCATGACGGATGTCACTGGGGAGGACTGCTTCCGCTCCATAAACCATGAAGAAAGGCGTGTAACCCGTAGACCTGTTAGGAGTAGTATTGATGCTCCATAACACGGAGGGTAGCTCCTCCACCCAACAACCCGGCGTCCGTTGCAAAGGGACCAAAAGCCGGGGCTTGATACCCTTCAAAATCTCCTGATTAGCCCTCTCAGCTTGACCATTGGATTGAGGGTGAGCCACTGAGGAAACATCAAGTCGAATATGCTCACGTTGACAAAACTCCTCCATGGCGCCTTTAGACAGATTAGTCCCATTGTCAGTTATAATGCTGTGCGGAAAACCAAAGCGAAAATCACCCTTTTCATGAACTGAACCGCCGTGGCTGCGTCACACTTGCTAACGGGCTCTGCCTCAACCCACTTTGTGAACTTGTCAACTGCCACCAAAAGGTGAGTCTTCTTATCCTTGGACCTTTTAAAAGGCCCAACCATATCAAGCCCCCAGACCGCAAATGGCCAAGTGATTGGTATCATCCTCAGCTCCTGAGCCGGCACATGAGCCCGTCGCGAGAACCTCTGGCAACCATCACATTTACTGACCAAGTCCTCCGCATCAGCATGAGCCGTCAACCAATAAAAACCATGACGAAAAGCCTTGGCCACAAGGGATTTTGAGCCGGCATGATGGCCACAATCCCCTTCGTGAATCTCACGCAAGATTTCTTGACCTTCCTCAGGGGAGACACAACGCTGGAACGCTCCCGTAACACTGCGGCGATGCAGCTCACCATTGATAACAACCATTGACTTAGACCGCCGGGTTATTTGTCTGGCCAAAGTTTCATCCTCAGGCAAATCTCCCCGGGTCATGTAAGCCAAGTATGGCACCGTCCAGTCCGGGGTGATGTGGAGAGCCGCCACCAACTGTGCCTCCGGGTCAGGGACAGCCAAATCTTCCTCTGTAGGTACCTTAACAGAAGGGTTATGCAAGATGTCCAGGAAAGTATTAGGCGGCACCGGTTTTCGCTGAGAGCCCAGCCGGCTTAATGCATCAGCCGCCTCGTTCTTCCTGCGATCGATGTGCTCTACTTGGTAACCCTGAAAGTGTCCAGCAATGGCATCAACTTCACGGCGATAAGCCGCCATGAGAGGGTCCTTGGAATCCCACTTGCCTGATACTTGTTGAGCCACTAAGTCTGAGTCGCCGAAGCACCTTACCCGGCTCAAGCTCATCTCCTTAGCCATCCGAAGACCATGGAGCAAGGCCTCGTACTCAGCCGCATTATTAGTGCAAGGAAACATCAACCGTAGCACATAATGAAACTTGTCACCTTTAGGGGAAGCCAATACAACTCCAGCCCCCGAGCCCTCCAATTGCCTAGACCCATCAAAGTGAATGGTCCAATATGTATTATCCGGCTTTTCTTCAGGCACCTGTAGTTCTGTCCAATCGTTGATGAAATCCACCAAAGCTTGAGATTTAACAGTAGTGCGTGGCACGTATTTCAGACCATGAGGCCCAAGTTCTATAGCCCACTTAGCCACTCTCCCTGTGGCCTCTCTGTTTTGGATGATATCTCCAAGGGGGGCAGAACTAACCACAGTGATAGGGTGACCCTGAAAATAATGCTTAAGCTTCCGGCTTGCCATGAACACACCATAAACAAGCTTCTGCCAATGTGGATACCGCTGTTTGGACTCGATGAGCACTTCGGTGACGTAATAAACCGGCCGCTGAACCGGATACTCTTTACCCTCTTCCTTGCGCTCCACCACCACAGCCACGCTGACGGCTCGTGTGTTAGCAGCTACATACAGTAATAAGGGCTCCTTATCAACCGGAGCAGCAAGAACTGGGGGCTCAGCCAGCTGTCTCTTCAAATCCTCAAAAGCAGCATTAGCAGCATCATTCCAGATAAAGTCATCAGTTTTCTTCATCAACTGGTACAGCGGCATGGCCTTCTCACCCAAACGGCTTATAAACCGGCTTAAAGCAGCGATACGACCCGCCAGGCGCTGGACGTCGTTTATGCACGCCGGCTTAGCCAGAGAGGTGATTGCCTTGATCTTCTCCAGGTTAGCTTCAATGCCTCTGTTAGAAACCAGAAAACCCAAGAGCTTGCCTGCAGGAACACCAAAAACACACTTGGCCGGGTTAAGCATCATCTTGTAGACCCGGAGATTATCAAAGGTTTCCCTCAGATCATCTATCAAGGTTTCCTTCTCCCTGGACTTAACCACAATATCATCCACATAGGCATGAACATTGCGCCCAATCTGGTTATGAAGACAGTTCTGCACGCAACGCTGATAAGTCGCCTGTGCACTCTTGAGTCCAAAAGGCATAGACACATAACAGAAGGCTCCAAAGGGAGTGATGAACGCCGTCTTCTCCTGGTCCTTAACTGCCATTTTAATCTGATGGTATCCAGAATATGCATCCAAGAAACTTAAACGCTCACAACCCGCCGTGGCATCAATGATTTGATCAATACGAGGGAGAGCGAAAGGATCAGCCGGACATGCCTTGTTTAAGTCCGTGTAGTCCACACACATCCGCCAGGTGCCATTCTTCTTGAGCACGAGCACCGGGTTAGCTAACCACTCTGGGTGAAAGACTTCAACAATAAACCCGGCCGCCAAGAGCCGGGCCACCTCCTCACCAATGGCTTTCCGCCTCTCTTCATTAAACCGTCGAAGGAATTGCCTGACCGGCTTAAATTTCGGATCAACATTGAGTGTGTGCTCAGCGAGTTCTCTAGGTACACCTGGCATGTCAGAAGGTTTCCATGCAAAATGTCCCTATTCTCACGGATGAACTCGATGAGCGCGCTTTCCTATTTTGGATCCAGATTGGCACTGATGCTAAACTGCTGAGACGAGTCACCTGGAACGAAATCAACAAGTTTAGTCTCATCAGCCGACTTAAATTTCATTGCCGGCTCATGCTCCGTAGTCGGCTTTTTCAGAGAGGTCATATCTGTTGGGTCAACATTGTCCTTGTAAAACTTCAACTCCTCCGTTGCACAAACAGATTCTGCATAAGCCGCATCGCCTTCCTCACACTCCAAGGCCACCTTCCGGCTGCCATGAACCGTAATGGTCCCATTGTGACCCGGCATCTTGAGCTGCAAATACACGTAACACGGCCGTGCCATGAACTTGGCGTAAGCCGGCCGCCCAAATATGGCATGATACGGACTTCTTATCTTGACCACCTCAAAGGTCAATTTTTCCACCCTGTAGTTGTACTCGTCTCCAAAGGCCACTTCCAATTCGATCTTACCAACTGGATAAGCCGACTTACCAGGCACCACGCCATGGAAAACAGTATTGGACTGGCTGAGGTTCTTATCAATCAACCCCATACGACGGAAAGTCTCATAATAGAGGATGTTGATGCTGCTGCCTCCATCCATGAGCACCTTAGTGAACTTATATCCTCCCACCTGAGGAGCCACCACCAGGGCCAAGTGACCCGGATTATCAACCCGGGGAGGGTGATCCTCCCTACTCCACACAATAGGCTGCTCAGACCATCTTAAATAGCGTGGAACCGCCGGCTCAACAGCATTCACAGCCCTCTTATGAAGCTTCTGATCTCGCTTACACAGACTGGTGGTAAATACGTGATACTGTCCACCGTTAAGCTGCTTTGGATTGGTCTGATAACCCCCCTGCTGCTGTTGATGACCCTGGCCAGACTGCTGATTAAAGCCCCCTTGACCGTTCTGAGGATTAGGATTTGAGCCGCCGCCCGGGCCATGAAAACCGCCAGCGCCTGAGCCGCCGCCCGGGCCATTGTTGCCATTAAAGGCATTGGAATTCTTAAAGGCCTTCATGATTGCGCAATCCTTCCATAGATGAGTAGCTGGCTTCTCCCTAGAGCCATGCCTTGGACAAGGCTCATTCAACAGCTGCTCCAGCGTCGGGCCTGACCCGCCGGCTCGGGGAGGTGGCCTCCCCTTGCGTCGCTGGTTATTACCCTGTGAGCTGGCGTTGGCCACAAACTCTAGGCTGCCGTCGGCCTTACGCTTGCCACCTCCTTGGTTCACCGGGTTATGCTGAGGACCCTTGCCATTGCCGTTCTTCTTTCCCTTCCCTGTCCTTTCATCATCCGACGCGGGGTCCTTGGTACTATCAGAGTCGGCATACTTGACGAGAGCCGCCATCAGCGTACCCATATCATTACAATCACGCTTGAGCCGCCCGAGTTTCATCTTCAGGGGCAAGAAACGACAATTCTGTTCCAACATTAAGACTGCAGAGCCGGCATCCATCTTATCAGATGAATGTATTATCTCTTTGACCCGGCGAACCCAATGTGTCGTAGACTCACCCTCCTGCTGTTTACAGTTAGTCAAATCCACAATTGACATAGACTGCCTACAGGTATCTTTGAAGTTTTGGATGAACCGGGCTTTCAGCTCAGCCCAAGACCCGATGGAATTCGGTGGCAGCCCTTTCAACCAAGTGCGGGCAGTCCCATCTAACATCATGGTGAAGTACTTGGCCATCGCCGCTTCGCTGACCTCCAGCAATTCCATGGCCATCTCATAACTCTCGATCCAGGCTCCGGGTTGTAAATCAGCCGTGTAATTAGGCACCTTCCTAGGCCCTTTGAAGTCCTTGGGTAGACGTTCATTGCGGAGAGCCGGCACTAAACAAGGGACACCTCCAGTCCTCGTAGGGATACCCACGTCGACGGAAGCCGTCGGATAAGCCGGGGGTGTCTGGTAAGCCGTCAACTGAGGCACCTGCTCCGCCTCTTGCCGTGCTCTGTCTTGGTCTGCTGCGTGAAAGGCTCCGTTATGAGCCGGGCCATGGCCAGGTGGCAAGTCATGGCGTCGGACATTACTTGAGCCGGTCGCTGAAACCATGTGTCTGCTATAACTCGGGCTCCGGCCTGGACAAGGGGTTGAATGGATCCTGTCCCGGCTGTAAGAGTACGCCTCTTGCTGCGCCAGAGCCGTCTGAAGGAGCTCCCTGACCCGGCGGGTTTCAACCGCCGTTGGAGAGTCGCCATCAATTGGGAGAGCCGCCAGCCGTGCCGCCGCGGCGACCATGTTTTCCAACGGGTTGGCATAATGACCCGGTGGTATTGGCACGTACTGAGGCGGGGCAGGGTTCACCCAGGGAGGTCCCATTACTTGGGGCTGAATTGGTGTCCCAGCTCCGGGTACTATGATCTCCGGCGGGTTACTAGACCCTGCACCTGGCGTGTTGAAGAGGTTTTGAGGATCGTAGACCGGAGGGAGTCGAGATTGGGCCTTTTGATGCCTCCTTCTCATGACCTCATTGGACGCGTTCTGATCCATCGTGAGCCGGAAGGACTGCGCCTGAATCAACTGAGTCTGGGCGTCGAGAGCCGCCCTCTCCGCAGCCATCCTGATCCCTTCCGCCGCCAGATCCTCCTTGGCTTTCACTAGATCTAACTTTAACTGCGCCACCTCCGCGTCATGCTGAGCCTGATCCGCCGGGTCAACCGTGGCGGTCAACAGGGCCGTCATCTTGTCCGTGAGATCCATCAGCACCTGAGCCGGCGAGGGTACCGGGTTTCCTGACCCAGCGGCAGGGTTTTGAACAGGCTGTGCACCGGCCATGAAGATTCCAACCCGGCTCGGCGGCTCAAAAGGGTCCGGAATACTGTCACCATCGGAACAACCCCTGAGCCTGCCATCTTGAATTTGATACAACGAGTTTGACTCATCTGTGGACGACTCGCCGTCAGAGCCGGCGGCCGTCTCATCACCAGATCCAGACCCTACAGAGAGTCCTCCATGAACACATCCCACAAAAGCATGCTTCAAGGCAGGTAGAGCCCGGGCGGGTCGTGCACGCTGAGCCGTCTCGATGAGACCGGCGCAGAGATCCGGCTCAGGGCCCGGCTCACCAATCTTGCCAATGAAGACATGAATTCCGCCGAAGGGGACCCGGTACCCGTACTCAATTGAGCCGGCGTCGGGGCCCCAGGTTGCACGTCGATGTAGAGCTTGCCGCGACGACTCTTGGTCATCCGGCCCACAGCATATCCCTTGAGCCCTTCGAAGCTGCCCTTCAAGAACTCAAATCCACCATGCGCTGGCCCCACGGTGGGCACCACCTGTCGTGGAATTGTCACGGCAGATGTCCTCGTGCTAGGACTTAGTCGTGGAGCCATCGCAACTAGGAAGCTTAAAGGGGTTAAACGGGACAAGGAACATGGGGGTTATACTGGTTCGGCCCCTTACGGTGAAGGTAAAAGCCTACGTCCAGTCAATGTGGTATTGCTTATGGTTTCGATGACCAGGGAGCTTAATTGCTATGCCTGGCTCTCGACGAGATCTTACTTGTCCCTAAACCGCCGCCGGGTCGTCCCTTTATATAGAGAGGTTGACGCCCAGCGGCCCTCAGAGTCCCGGCCGGCTCATAATAGTGTGCCGCTCGGACTCCTAACTATTCTTGCCTTACACTAAAGTCTTGCCATACGGCGGTTTATTACTATGGGCCTTAAGCCATCTCCGGGTCTTAGGACCATCATTGACCCACCGTCTTCAAGCTCGGTACTGGGCTTCGCGTGATGACCATTATGAGTAACCCGGCCCCTCCTGGCGGGTGACTCTAAGGGTTATATCCTCAACACCAACAGTGGCATCCGAGCCTGGTTTTATGCGTTGATGTAATATGCACGAGTAGAACACAAGTGAGTTGTGGGCGATATAAGTCATACTGCTTACCAGCATGTCATATTTTGGTTCAGTGGTATTGTGAGATGAAGCGGCCCGGACCGACATTACGCGTACGCTTACGCGAGACTGGTTTCACCGTTGCGAGCACTCGTTGCTTAAAGGTGACCGGCGGGTGTCTGTCTCTCTCACTTTAGTTGAACCGAGTGTGGCTACGCCCGGTCCTTGCGAAGGTTAAAACAGCACCAACTTGACAAACTATCGTTGTGGTTTTGATGCGTAGGTAAGAACGGTTCTTGCTAAGCCCGTAGCAGCCACGTAAAACTTGAAACAACAAAGTAGAGGACGTCTAACTTGTTTTTGCAGGGCATGTTGTGATGTGATATGGTCAAGACATGATGCTATATTTTATTGTATGAGATGATCATGTTTTGTAACCGAGTTATCGGCAACTCGCAGGAGCCATATGGTTGTCGCTTTATTGTATGCAATGCAATCGCCATGTAATTGTTTTACTTTATCACTAAGCGGTAGCGATAGTCGTAAAAGCAATAGTTGGCAAGACGACAACGATGCTACGATGGAGATCAAGGTGTCGCGCCGGTGACGATGGTGATCATGATGGTGCATCGGAGATGGAGATCACAAGCACAAGATGATGATGGCGATATCATATCACTTATATTGATTGCATGTGATGTTTATCTTTTATGCATCTTATCTTGCTTTGATTGACGGTAGCATTATAAGATGATCTCTCACTAAAATTTCAAGATAAAAGTGTTCTCCCTGAGTATGCACCGTTGCGAAAGTTCTTCGTGCTGAGACACCACGTGATGATCGGGTGTGATAGGCTCTACGTTCAAATACAACGGGTGCAAACCAGTTTGCACACGCGGAATACTCAGGTTAAACTTGACGAGCCTAGCATATGCAAATATGGCCTCGGAACACGGAGACCGAAAGGTCGAGCGTGAATCATAGAGTAGATATGATCAACATAGTGATGTTCACCGTTGAAACTACTCCATCTCACGTGATGACCGGACATGGTTTAGTTGATATGGATCACGTGATCACTTAGAGGATTAGAGGGATGTCTATCTAAGTGGGAGTTCTTAAGTAATATGATTAATTGAACTTAAATTTATCATGAACTTAGTCCTGATAGTATTTTGAAAATTATGTTGTAGATCAATAGCTCGCGTTGTTGCTTCCCTGTGTTTATTTTTGATATGTTCCTAGAGAAAAATTATGTTGAAAGATGTTAGTAGCAAAGATGCGGATTGGATCCGTGATCTGAGGATTATCCTCATTGTTGCACAGAAGAATTATGTCCTTGATGCACCGCTAGGTAACAGACCTATTGCAGGAGCAGATGCAGACGTTATGAACGTTTGGCTAGCTCAATATGATGACTACTTGATAGTTTAGTGCACCATGCTTAACGGCTTAGAATCGGGACTTCAAAGACGTTTTGAACGTCATGGACCATATGAGATGTTCCAGGAGTTGAAGTTAATATTTCAAGCAAATACCCGAGTTGAGAGATATGAAGTCTCCAACAAGTTCTATAGCTAAAAGATGGAGGAGAATAAGCTCAAACAGTGAGCATGTGCTCAGATTGTCTGGGTACTACAATCGCTTGAATCAAGTGGGAGTTAATCTTCTAGATAAAATAGTGATTGACAGAATTCTCTAGTCACCATCACCAATTTAGTAGAACTTCGTGATGAACTATAGTATGCAAGGGATGACGAAAGTAATTCCCGAGCTCTTCGTGATGCTGAAATCGACGAAGGTAGAAATCAGAAAAACATCAAGTGTTGATGGTTGACGAGACCACTAGTTTCAAGAAAAGGGCAAAGGGAAGAAGGGGAACTTCAAGAAGAACGCCAAGCAAGTTGCTGCTCAAGTGAAGAAGCCTAAGTCTGGTCCTAAGCCTGAGACTAAGTGCTTCTACTGCAAAGGGACTGGTCACTGGAAGCGGAACTACCCAACTATTTGGTGGATAAGAAGGATGGCAAAGTGAATAAAGGTATATTGGATATACGTGTTATTGATGTGTACTTTACTAGTGTTTATAACAACCCCTCGGTATTTGATACTGGTTCAGTTGCTAAGAGTAGTAACTCGAAACGGGAGTTGCAGAATAAACAAAGACTAGTAAAAGGCGAGGTGACGATGTGTGTTGGAAGTAGTTCCAAGATTGATATGATCATCATCGCACACTCCCTCTACTTTCGGGATTAGTGTTGAAACTAAATAAGTGTTATTTGGTGTTTGCGTTGAGCATGAATATGATTTGATCATGTTTATTGCAATACGGTTATTCATTTAAATTAGAGAATAATTGTTGTTCTGTTTACATGAATAAAACCTTCTATGGTCATACACCCAATAAAATGGTTTGTTGGATCTCGATCGTAGTGATACACATATTCATAATAATGAAGCCAAAAGATGCAAAGTTAATAATGATAGTGCAACTTATTTGTGGCACTGCCGTTTAGGTCATATTGGTGTAAAGCGCATGAAGAAACTCCATACTGATGGATTTTGGAATCACTTGATTATGAATCACTTGGTACTTGCGGACCGTGCCTCATGGGCAAGATGACTAAAACACCGTTCTCCGGAACTATGGAGAGAGCAACAGATTTATTGGAAATCATACATACAGATGTATGTGGTCCGATGAATATTGAGGCTCGTGGCGGATATCGTTATTTTCTCACCTTCACAGATGATTTGAGCAGATATGGGTATATCTACTTAATGAACATAAGTCTGAAACATTTGAAAAGTTCAAAGAATTTCAGAGTGAAGTTGAAAATCATCATAACAAGAAAATAAAATTTCTACGATCTGATCGTGGAGGAGAATATTTGAGTTATGAGTTTGGCCTTCAGTTAAAACAATGTGAAATAGTTTCACTACTCACGCCACCTGGAACACCACGGTGTAATGGTGTGTCCGAACATCGTAACCGTACTTTATTAGATATGGTGCGATATATGATGTCTCTTACCGATCTACCACTATTGTTTTGGGGTTATGCATTAGAGACAGCTGCATTCACGTTAAATAGGGTACCATCTAAATCCGTTGAGACGACATCTTATGAACTGTGGTTTGGCAAGAAACCAAAGTTGTCGTTTCTTAAAGTTTGGGGTTGCGATGCTTATGTGAAAAGGTTTCATCCTGATAAGCTCAAACCCAAATCGGAGAAATGTGTCTTCATAGGATACCCAAAGGAGACAGTTGGGTACACCTTCTATCACAGATCCGAAGGCAAGACATTCGTTGCTAAGAATGGATCCTTTCTAGAGAAGGAGTTTCTCTCGAAAGAAGTGAGTGGGAGGAAAGTAGAACTTGATGAGGTAATTGTACCTGCTCCCTTATTGGAAAGTAGTTCATCGCAGAAACCAGTTTCTGTGACGCCTATACCAATTAGTGAGGAAGTTAATGATGATGATCATGTAACTTCAGATCAAGTTACTACCAAACCTCGTAGGTAAACCAGAGTGAGATCCACACCAGAGTGGTACGGTAATCCTGTTCTAGAGGTCATGTTATTTGACCATGACGAACCTACGAACTATGAGGAAGCGATGATGAGCCCAGATTCCGCGAAATGGCTTGAGGCCATGAAATCTAAGATAAGATCCATATATGAGAACAAAGTATGGACTTTGATTGACTTGCCCAATGATCGGCGAGCCATTGAGATTAAATGGATCTTCAAGAGGAAGACAGACAGTGATAGTAGTGTTACTGTCTACAAAGCTAGAATTGTCGCAAAAAGGTTTTCGACAAGTTCAAGGTGTTGACTACGATGAGAGTTTCTCACTCATATATATGCTTAAGTCTGTCTGAATCATGTTAGCAATTGCCGCATTTTATGAAATATGGCAAATGGATAAACAAAACTGCATTCCTTAATGGATTTATTAAAGAAGAGTTGTATATGATGCAACCAGGAGGTTTTGTCAATCCTAAAAGTGCTAACGAAATATGCAAGCTCCAGCGATCCATCTATGGACTGGTGCAAGCATCTCGGAGTTGGAATATACGCTTTGATAAGTTGATCAAAGGATATAGTTTTATACAGACTTGCGGTGAAGCCTGTATTTACAAGAAAGTGAGTGGGAGCACTACAGCATTTCTGATAAGTATATATGAATGACATATTGTTGATCGGAAATAATGTAGAATTATTCTGCAAAGCATAAAGGAGTATTTGAAAGGAGTTTTTCAAAGAAAGACCTCGGTGAAGCTGCTTACATATTGAGCATCAAGATCTATAGAGATAGATCAAGACGCTTGATAAGTTTTTTCAATGAGTACATACCTTAACAAGATTTTGAAGTAGTTCAAAATAGAACAGTCAAAGAAAGAGTTCTTGCCTGTGTTACAATGTGTGAAATTGAGTAAGACTCAAAGCCCGACCACGGCAGAAGATAGAAAGAGAATGAAAGTCATTCCCTATGCCTTGGCCATAGGTTCTATAAAGTATGCCATGCTGTGTACCAGATCTATTGTATACCCTACACTGATTTTGGCAAGGGAGTACAATAGTGATCTAGGAGTAGATTACTGGACAGCGGTCAAAATTATCCTTAGTGGAATAAGGATATGTTTCTCGATTATGGAAGTGACAAAAGGTTCGTCGTAAAGGGTTACGTCGATGCAAGTTTTGACACTAATCTAGATGACTCTAAGTCTCGGTCTAGATACATATTGAAAGTGGGAGCAATTAGCTAGAGTAGCTCCGTGCAGAGCATTGTAGACATAGAAATTTGCAAAATACTTACGGATCTGAATGTGACAGACCCGTTGACTAAAATTATCTCACAAGCAAAACATGATCACACCTTAGTACTCTTTGGGTGTTAATCACATAGCGATGTGAACTAGATTATTGACTCTAGTAAACCCTTTGGGTGTTGGTCACATGACGATGTGAACTATGGGTGTTAATCACATGGTGATGTGAACTATTGATGTTAAATCACATGGCGATGTGAACTAGATTATTGACTCTAGTGCAAGTGGGAGACTGAAGGAAATATGCCCTAGAGGCAATAATAAAGTATTATTTATTTCCTTATATCATGATAAATGTTTATTATTCATGCTAGAATTGTATTAACCGGAAACATAATACATGTGTGAATACATAGACAAACAGAGTGTCACTAGTATGCCTCTACTTGACTAGCTCGTTAATCAAAGATGGTTATGTTTCCTAGCCATAGACATGAGTTGTCATTTGATTAACGGGATCACTTCATTAGGAGAATGACGTGATTGACTTGACCCATTCCGTTAGCTTAGCACTCGATCGTTTAGTATGTTGCTATTGCTTTCTTCATGACTTATACATGTTCCTATGACTATGAGATTATGCAACTCCCGTTTACCGGAGGAACACTTTGTGTGCTACCAAACGTCACAACGTAACTGGGTGATTATAAAGGTGCTCTACAGGTGTCTCCAAAGGTACTTGTTGGGTTGGCGTATTTCGAGATTAGGATTTGTCACTCCGATTGTCGGAGAGGTATCTCTGGGCCCACTCGGTAATGCACATCACTATAAGCCTTGCAAGCATTGTAACTAATGAGTTACTTGCGGGATGATGTATTACGGAACGAGTAAAGAGACTTGCCGGTAACGAGATTGAACTAGGTATTGAGATACCGACGATCGAATCTCGGGCAAGTAACATACCGATGACAAAGGGAACAACGTATGTTGTTATGCGGTTTGACCGATAAAGATCTTCGTAGAATATGTGGGAGCCAATATGAGCATCCAGGTTCCGCTATTGGTTATTGACCGGAGAGGTGTCTCGGTCATGTCTACATAGTTCTCGAACCCGTAGGGTCCGCACGCTTAAAGTTAGATGACGGTTATATTATGAGTTTATGTGTTTTGATGTACCGAAGGAGTTCGGAGTCCCGGATGAGATCGGGGACATGACGAGGAGTCTCGAAATGGCCGAGACGTAAAGATCGATATATTGGACGACTATATTCGGACTTCGGAAAGGTTCCGAGTGATTCGGGTATTTTTCGGAGTACCGGAGAGTTACGGGAATTCGTATTGGGCCTTAATGGGCCATACGGGAAAGGAGAGAAAGGCCCCAAAGGGTGGCCGCACCCCTCCCCATGGACTAGTCCGAATTGGACTAGGGAGGGGGGGGCGCCCCCTTCCTTCTTTCTCCTTCTCCCTTCCCTTCTCCTATTCCAACAAGGAAAGGAGGAGTCCTACTCCCGGTGGGAGTAGGACTCCCCCCTTGGCGCGCCCTCCTTCTTGGCCGGCGGCCTCCCCTTGCTCCTTTATATACGGGGGCAAGGGGGCACCCCATAGACACAACAATTGATTTATTGATCTCTTAACCGTGTGCGGTGCCCCCTTCCACCATATTACACCTCGATAATATCGTAGCGGTGCTTAGGCGAAGCCCTGCGTCGGTAGAACATCATCATCGTCACCACGCCGTCGTGCTGACGAAACTCTCACTCAACACTCGGCTGGATCGGAGTTCGAGGGACGTCATCGAGCTGAACGTGTGCTGAACTCGGAGGTGCCGTGCGTTCGGTACTTGATCGGTCGGATCGTGAAGACGTACGACTACATCAACCGCGTTGTGTTAACGCTTCCGCTATCGGTCTACGAGGGTACGTGGACAACACTCTCCCCTCTCGTTGCTATGCATCACCATGATCTTGCGTGTGCGTAGGAATTTTTTTGAAATTACTACGTTCCCCAACAGATACGTCTACCGACAACCACATATATAAATTTATAAACCACATATCTACATCTACTAACAAATAGTGCAGGCTGAAAAAGAATGCATAGGAAATTCTTACCGAAGCAGTACGAGACTCGGCATTTTGTACATTACTTGATTTGCTTTTCCTCTTCACAATATTCAGTGTTTTCACAGGCAGCTCCTTCGATGGCTTCCCTTTTTCCTCCACCAACTTCATCTTCTTAGAACCATTTTTGCATCCATTCTTCTCCTTCTGAACCTATTTGCACATGTGTATGTAACATGTGCTTACTCTGCTTTAGTACACGACAACATATTTAACTGGAGATGGGAAGCGGAATTGATTTTACCTGTTGCTGATGTGTAGTGGAATCGCACACACGAGACTTCCGCGCAGACTCACCCGTGATGATCGTCGGTACCTTCTCCTTCCCCTTCTAAACAAAATATTTAGCAATTTTTTTGTTTTAGTTTGAAATGCATCTCTTCTTTAATATAGTCTTAATCCTGGCTGGGCTACTTACCGAGACAAGGTATGTTAAGTACCCCATATGTGTCTGTACTTTTAAATATTGATACCAATGAGCCCTAGATAATTATTAACAGATACACACCATGCTCCTAAATACTTTTAGTTTTCATATCCTTGATGCTAACATTTCTTTACTGTTTCAGTATTAGGAAAGGGTTGTAATTTGTGGATAATATGTAAGAGGAAAAAAATTACAGAGTAGAAAAAAATAGTTAAGTTCATTCTATTTAGCCAAAAAAAGTCTTTTATTTTTAGTTTGAAATGCATTTCTCTTCTTTAATACTCCCTTTGTTCCAATGAATAAGGCCCGTCCGCAATCCAAAATTCAACATTGACCATGAATGCCCCTCCATATTTAACAAGTATACAACAAATTTCATTTATTCATAACTAACGTGATTTAGAATGCAGTATTGTAGTTTTCACACATGTTGCAGGAAGCATCAATATCAGCTTGGCACACTGGTACAAGATATACTACTGTTCTAGCATATTTGTAGACTCTTATGTGGTACAAGATACATCTACCGACAACCACATATATAAAGTTATAAACCAAAGCTCTACTGACAAATAGTGCAGGCTGGGAAAAACATAAAGGCATAGAAAATTCTCACCGAAGCAGTAGCGTTTTGGACATCACTTGATTTCCTTTTCCTCTTCACAGTATTCAGTGTTTCCATAGGCAGCTTCGGCTCCACATTCCCCTTCTCCTTCTCCAAAAATAATTCTTTTTAGCCAAATAAATTCTCTTTCTTTTAGTTTGAAATGTATATCTTCTTTAGTATAGTCTTAAATCCTAACTCGGCTACTTACTGAGACAAGGTATGTTAAGTACTTCATAGGTGTATGTACTTTTATATTGATACCAGCAACTACCAGATTAATTCCTGATGAATACACGCCATGGTCCTAAGTACTTTTAGTTTCATACATGTTGTAGGTTTGCATCAACATCATTTAGGCACATTGGTATAAGACATACTATATTAACTACTCCCTCCGTCCTGTAAGACGTTTCTTGACACTACACTAGTGTCAAAAACGTCTTGTATTATGAGACGGAGGGAGTATTATTCTAGCATACTTATAGACTCTTATGTTGCATGTCTACCCACAACCATGCACAAATATAAACCACAAACCACAGCTCTAGTACTAACAAACAGTGCTGGCCGGAAAAAACAATTGAAAAAACATAAGAAATTCTTACCCAAGCAGTGTTGAGTCTTTCCCGATGCGGCTCTGCCGACGGGTTCTCTTCTTTCTCCGCCACTTTGATCTTCTTAGCACCATTGCTCCATCCATTCTTCTTCTCCTTCTGAATCTGTTCGCACAGGTAACATGTGCTTACTCTGCATTAGGCGAGCGGCAACTTCTCAGTTGAGAGGGGAAACGGAAGCGGTTTTACCTTTTGCGGATGCGTAGTGGAATCGCCCGCGGGAGACTTCAGCGCATGCCCACCCGCGGCGATCGCCGCCACCTTCCCCTTCCCCTCCTCCTTCTTCCCAATCCCTGAAGTAGCACGGGAAGCTGCTCTCTTCCCATCCTTCTTCCGTGGAACCAGCTTCGCGTCCAGCCCACCCTCCGGCACGACCACCATCTGGTGGCCATTCACCACGCGCATGCAACTCAAGTACAGGCGGTACTCCTCATCTATGTTCTCAATTTTATCGTACCAAGGGATTTCCGCGGGGGAGTTCTCCTCCTCCACCGGGCGGTCGCTTTCTTCCGGGGCCGGGGAGCGGACGGGGCCGCTTTGGGCTTCGCCAGTGCTGGACGCGTCGTGCTTGGTGGTGACGGGAGGGGGAGGGGAGCCGCCCCGGGCAGGGATTCCCTGGGCACCCATCTCAGCGGCGATGGAGTTGGCGGTGGAACCTGGAGCGCGTGGCCGTGATGGCATGGTTGGGGCTTTGTGTCTGGGTTGGTAGCGAATGGAAACGGACGAAGAGGCGCCTCGTCTAAATCTGAAGTATTTTTTTGGCAGCCGAATATTTTGCGAGACGCCAGAGGGGAGTGTTGACTGGACGGTCGGTATGGGAACACTCCACGTCGGGAAGCTATCCAACGGCGGCTTATTGACGGAATAGTGCTCCAATCTAGTATATTTGCATATACCCCAGTATTTAGCAAGTTTTAATTCGTAATTACAGTTGATTTTTCTGGAAGGCTGACATTGGCAGTGCATCCAATAGAAGAGTCGTGATATAATTGTGCTAATCATTTTGAAATAAATGCAGCAAATAAAAAGTAGTAGTAATCCACTAGTGTAAAAGCAAATAAACTTGGTATTCTTAGCTGGAAATACATTCAGTGCCTGCCCATTTTTGGCTGGAAATTATTTCGAAATAAATGCATTGAATAAAATCAAATCTACTATTGTACTACTACAAAATAACTTCGAATTCTTAGCTAGAAAACATCCTGTGCCAACCATTTTAGCTGGAAATCACAGGTGTGCTAATCTATCTATTAGTGTAAACCAAATAACTTGGAATTCGTCTAGTTTTTGGTCGCATTATGGGATGCTGTCATTTTCTATATGACCTAACAATTCTTCCAGTTTTTGGTCGCATGAAAGGTATGATTCTAGCGCGTCATCCCCTGTCATCTCATTGATAGCCTCTTGGGATCATGTGTTTCTGGTGCCGATATCTGGTTCAGTGTAGGGAAAGAAACTACAGGAAGATAATGAATTTCACCTAATGATCATATATCATTCTATGGTATTAGTAGTTTGTGTCAATATTGGCAGGCGAGGGAGAGGGAGAGGGGGAGGAATCGGGGGCTGGGGCTGGGCGATCTGTTTCTCTCTTTTTGTCTCTCGTTCGGCTGTTAGGTAGAACGGACACTACCGGAATCGCACCCTATGCCGACGGCCAGGGCCGTCGGCATAGCCCTGACTGGGCCGTCGGCAACATATCCGTCTGCGTAGCCCGGGTGGCCGTCGGCATATAAAGGCCGTCGGCATATAAAGGCCGTCGGCATAGGACCTATCCCGACGGTGTCCGTACATCTATGCCGCAACGTTACCTCCTAACGGCGGCCGCCGTCAAGTGCTGACCAACGCCTGCTCGCCACGTGGCAGGCCTATGCCAACGGCCTGGCCGTCGGCTTAGTTTGAAACTATGCCGACGGCTAGGTCGTCGGCATAGGCTTGCCACGTGGTGAGCAGGCGTCACCCCTGGGGCAGGTCTATGCCGACGGCCTTGCCGTCGGCACAGTTTCAAACTAAGCCGACGGCCAGGCCGTCGGCATAGGCCTGCCACGTGGCAGCAACTGGGCTCTCCTTGGGCAGGGCTATGCCGACGGCCTAGCCGTCGGCTTAGTTTGAAACTGTGCCGACGGCTAGGCCGTCGGCATAGACCTGCCACGTGTCAGCCACTGGGAGCTCACGCCAGCTCTATGCCGACGGCCTAGCCGTTGGCATAGTTTCTGTCTGCTTTTTCTTTTTCTTTTTTCTGTTTTGTTTCAGCTCAATTCATTTGAATATATACAGCATATATAAGGATCACAACAATATATGCATCACATAACAATAAGGAGCAGCATCACACAACAAATTCATCATCACACATCATAATAAGCATCACAAAGCATAAACATATAAGTATCATCACCACCAAAGCATATAAGAATCTCACAAACAACAATAAGAAACATCACTAGCATATAAGTATCATCACCACCAAGACCGCCACAATGTGACCCAAAGGCTTAAGCGCCAGGACATCGAGCACCGCGGAGGTCGTCACCGCCAAGACCGCCGAAGCCCAGGTCGTCACTGCTAGCGGCAGCGCTACCGCCAAGACAGCCTCCACCTCCGCCTCCGCCTCCGTGGATCGGAGTGGTCGGGCTCCGTGTCTCGGGAGTGCTGCGAAGACCACCACCAACGGTAGATCCACCTATTCCCTGGATGTTGAAAAGACATATTAACGGGATATATGACTGTGTTGAAAGGCATGACATGCTTTGGGTGAATAGATTGGGGATGAACTAACCGGCGAGGGGCCAGCGTTCTGTGCCACAAACTCCTCAAAGGTCAGCAGCACTGGTCGTGCTGGAGGACATTGTGCTGGTTGCAACTGAGGACACCTGCCGGCCGCCATTTCCTGAAAAGCCTGCTGCATCTGGCGATCCCTCTGCACCTGGTGTTCATAAAGCCTCTCATGCCACGCCATGGTCTCCTGGCGTGTGTACTCCAGGTAGGCCTACGGTATGACATGATGGAACTCATCAAACTACTAAATGCGGAAAATAAAGTGAGCAATGAAGATAAGAGGGAAAATACTTACAGATTGTTGCTCCTGAAAGAGGGACTGTGATTGTGCACTGGTCACTGGTTGGCTCGTGCGCTGGCTCAGGCTCGGGTCGATCCGACGGAGCTGTGTGTAGGAGATAGTAGGAGTGATCACAGCATCGAGAACCGCCTCCCGACCGTGCTCCTTGGGCCCCATGCCCACCACCACCCTCTCGTCCAGATCCGCCGCAATGGGGTCAAGTGTGTCAGGATGTAACTTCAAATACCCTTCGGAGTAGGCCTTCTTCCTCCCCGCGGTCTTCTTGCCATAGTACTTGGGCTCGCCAGGCTTGGGGTCCTTCCGCGTATGGGCGATCTCCCATGCTTGCATGTCTGAGAGCGGCCACTTCAGTTTCTCCTCCTGCACCACCAAACAGAGGTTAGTCATACATAAGAAAGTGATGGTAAATAGAAGAAGAAGAATGTTTAATGGGGTTAGTCATACATTAACTGCCTTGTGGAGATAGTGGTTTCGGTTTCCCTGAGCATGTACTCCCTCCTTCCCTCGGTTAGCCTTATTTTTTATTCTCATAGCCGCCCAGGCTCCAGCCTCATCACACCAAAGATCCACCAATGCCGCCCAGGACTCGTCTTTTCCATAACACCAATTTGGACACACCTACATAATAAAAGCATAATGGCATGTCAACACGAAACGGTGAAATGTACCACAAGGTAATGAAAGCATAATGAAAAATCTTTTATACTTACCGCCAAGAACTCGTCCCTCTCCAAGGTAATGCCCATCCTCCGCGCTTCTTCCTTGGTCATCTTCACACCAAGATAGTTGTGGTAGTATGTCGAGATGGCCACATAGCGCACCTCGTACTGCATCTGGCGGGCCTTCTTCTTGCATTGGCGCAGCACGATCTGGTCCGCTCTGGCCCTGTGCTCCGGAAGAACTCGATAGAATTTCTACAATCATGCATGAAACAAGAATGGAAGAAGCCATGAGTTAAATCATTCATGAAACTAGAATGGACTTGTGCTTCTGAAGAGAACTCACCCAGAAAGTAGTGATCACGGCCTTGGCATGGGTCTCATGGTCCGCTGGAGGTCCGCTTCCCAGTGGTCCCAGCTCGTGGCCAAAACCCGACGGTCCGGGTTCCTGACTGGATCCGGACAGTACAACCCCGGCCAGTATAACTTCAGCAAGACGGTGATGAGGCCGTTGGAAATACGGACCCCTTTAGAATATATCCAGTTGCTGCAAAAGAATGAACTATTAGCATGTGACAAGCAAAATAAATAACAACCAGAATAAGCATGTGACAAGCAAAATAATGAAATTATTATAAAGTGGCACTTACTCTTTCCCCGTGGGCTCAATGAGCCACTTCTGCTCCTCAGTAGCAGGAACCTGCTTTGGTAGCTTTGCGTTACCACGCAGCCACCCCTTGTTGTCAACCCCCTTCCCGTCACCACCATCATCCCCGCCACCACCCTCCTCCTCGCCTGCCTCCCCCTCCCCAACCTCCTCCTCCTCCTCCTCGTCCTCCTCCTCGCATGCCTCCTCCTCCACCTCCTCCTCGGCCCCATCCCGAACCTCCTCCTCCTCCTCCTCGTCCTCCTCCTCGCCAGAGGGTACCTCACTAGAGGAGGGCCTCGAAGACAACACCCCTAAGTCGGTGAGGGTGCGCTCTTTCTGGCCGCGACCCCCTGTAGTGGCTCTCCCACCACCACCTCGCCCTCTAGAGGCTCTCCCCCGCCCCCTCCTCCTATAGGGGCACCTCTCCCTCGACCTCCCTGTGAGGAGTCATCGTCAAGTAGCCGAGGGGGAGGATTACGTGCTCGACCACTCCGACTAGGCAGGCCGACGACCTTGCGTAGGAAACCCACGCCGTCGGCCTTGCCCTTGCCCATGTTCCACGAACCTGCATTGAAAAGAGAATAAGCAATTAGTAAATTAATGAAATGAAGGAAAAGGCATGATAATAAACACATTAATAAAAATGCATAAAAAGGCATATTGCTAAACTATAGAAAAAAGACTTGAAACGTACATCTGCTAGAACCCATATGAATCATCACTGTTGTAACCTCTTTCTCGGTCCGTCTCATCATCACTATCAATCATATCATCTTCGTTGTCTGACGGAGGTGGAGGCTCTTCCTCGTCGTCAGCGTCTTCGTTTAACTTTTCTAGCATAAGTATGTCATTTTCATTGACAATGGTCTCACCATCATTCCGTGCATCGTCGACGTTTGGATCCACATCATCATCACCCAATGGTCTAGCGTCATCGTTTCTAACCACATCATTCATCATCATCAGGTTGCTCTTGATAGAACACTCCCTCGTATGTCATGGGGTTAATGTTGTAGTAATCGTCTTCATTCGTGTCCGGTAGCTTACCATGTGGCGACACCTTGAACACAACTTCCCAACCCTTTAGATACTCTTTCTGGCATCGGTAAGGCAGATAATATACTTGTGTAGCTTGGGTAGCCGCAATGAAGAGATCGGCTCCGGCATAGACGGTTGATGGTTTAACTTCGACCAAAACCAATGGAAGGCGTATGTTTTACCCCCTCCCGCGGATCGAACCATCGGCATTTGAACACAGGCAGACTTAGGGTCTCACGCCCCTGGCGGAATTTAACCTCGTATATATTTTGTACCCTTCCGTAGTAGTCTACTGAATTTTGACCGGGGGTGTACACTCCGGTATTTATAGTTTTGGGATCGGGCCGGCTGTTTTGGTGCTCCTCTGTATGGAAGCGATACCCATTCACATCATACTTTTTACATGTCATGACGGCAGGGTCAAAACCCATGGAAACCCATCTCAATTCATCATCCATAGATATGTTCGGATCTTTTCCCTACAAGTATAATTGAAATTGCTGCGTGCATTAGTTCGGTTAACTAATAAATGTTGAACTAGGTATTTAATAGGGGAGTGTGGAAAATTACTTTCTCCATGAACCAAGCAACAAAATTTTACGTCCAGGGTTTCCATGACGGAGAAGAGTAAGTGCCTCCGCCTCAGTAGGAGGATTCATTCCCGTCCATTCCTCTTGAACGAAATCACTAAAAAAGAAAAAGCGGTGTTAGACCGGGACTAAGTGACATGGAACATGATGATGTGGAAGACATAAAGGAATGGTGTAGTGGTATTACCTCATCCACACTTCCTCAACTTCCTTGATGTTGTGTAAGATATAGAACATGAGGTCCTCCCACTCTTGTCGTGGCATGTTATAAGATTTCGAGGCCCCAGCCCTCCCACCTTGCGCGTTGAATAGATGGAGCCTGGGTTGATACTTGGGCTCTTCTATATTGTATCGAGGCACCTTGTTATGCAGATGGGGAACGTGGTCTGGATAGTATGCTGTCCTGAGGTCTGACACCTCCTCTAGGATAACTGCCTCAGCTATGGAAGCTTCAACCTTAGCTTTGTTTCCACATTTCCGTCGGAGATGCTTGTTCTGTCTCTCAGGGCCGTACTGCCAGCGATTCTGCACAGCCCCCCCCCCAACAATACCTTGTTCGCGAGGTGCAGAATGAGATGTGTCATCGGAGTAAAGAAGCCTGTCGGAAAGATCTTCTCTAGCTTGACTATCAACTCCGGTGCCTTCTTATGCAATTTTTCAATCACCTCTTTACTTACTTCTTTAGCACAGAGCGTGCGAAAGAAATGGCTAAGCTCGGCAAGCACTCGCCAGACATGCTCGGGGACATAGCCTCGAACCATCACCGGCATTATCCGCTCAATCCATACATGGTAGTCATGACTCATCAGGCCGGTCACTTTTCCCGTTGAAAGATTGACTCCCTTACTTATATTCGATGCATAACCATCGGTGAACTTCAAAATTTGTTTCAGCCAGATAAGTACTTCCTTTTTTTTCTAGCGGTTTAAGGACAAAGTCAGCATCTGGCTTGAACCAGTTTTTTCGACCGCCTGTGGGAGGCTTCATGTTCAGGAATGGTCTATCACAAATTCTCTGTTGGTCGGCTCTAGCTTTAACGTTATCCTTCGTCTTATCAGGAATGTTGAGGATCGTGTGGAAAAGGGACTCTGCCACATTCTTTTCGGTGTGCATCACATCAATATTGTAAGGAAGTTTGAGGTCCTTGAAATAGGGAAGCTGCGAGAAGGGGGTAATGTGAGTCCAGTTGTGCGTCTCACCATATCCCTCGAAGCCTTTGGCTTTGTCTTTGGCTTTGCCTTTGCCTTTAGGCTTGAGAGCTTTTAGCTGAGCAAGAACATCTGCCCCCAAAAATGTTGGAATCTCGGTTACTTCATGAACAACCCGGCCTTTCGTGAATTTCTTCTTGTCTTCCCTGTCTGGATGGTCTGGAGGGAGGAACTGTCGATGCAGGTCAAAGGCTACATACCTTCCACCCTTACTCAGCCAAATCATTCGCAGAGCCTGCATGCACACTGGGCATGGCATCTTCCCACTTGTACACCATCCGTAGAATAGAGCATAGCCGGGAAAGTCATGCATGCAATAGTGCAACCAAACTTTCATCAAGAAATTTCTCTGCAGATCCCGGTCGTATGTCAACCTCGGAAAGTACCAAGAATGGTGCAAATCATCCACCAGCGGCTGCATAAACACACCCAATTGCTTCCCCGGGTATTCAGGCCCCGGAATGATGAGCGACAAGAACATGGTCTTCCGTTGCAGTAGGGCACCGGGAGGAAGATTGAGCGGAATTACAAACACGGGCCAACAGCTGTATTGATTGGACGACATACCATATGGATTCAACCCATCACCTGATATGGTTATTCTGACATTCCCAGCCTCGGCTGCTTCCTCGGGGTATTCTTCATCGAATGACTTCCATGCTTCCCCTTCCGATGGATGTACGACTTTTTTTGGATTGTACCTTATACCTTCCTTGTGCCACTTCATCATTTTCGCAGACTCCTTCGTGATGAAAAGCCGCTGCAGTCTTTTTATAAAATCAAGATACCGAAGAACCTTAACGGGGATGGTTAGCTGCTTTTTCTCACCATCCTCACCGACCACCTCAATGTACCGAGACAAACTGCACTTCCTACAGTACTTGTCATCCGCATACTCGTGCCTAAACAAAAGGCAATTCTTCGGGCAAACATCTATTTTCTCATAATCCATAGAGAGTGCCTTCATGATTTTCTTTGTATCGTACATGCTTTTTGGCAGTTCATGACCCTCAGGGAGGCTGTTAGCCCATACTCCCAAGAATGCTTCGAAGCATTTCTGGCTACAGCCGTACTCAGCCTTGACTGCAATCAGTTGCGAGATGGCATCCAGCTGAGATATTATTGCACCCGCATAAAGAGGTTTCTTCGACGAGGCCAAGACCTCCAAGAAGGCCTTTGCGGTTGCCTCCGGCTCCTCCGGCTCATTCTCTGAAGGTGTCGCATTTGCCATTTCTGCAACAATGACATCATCTAGCATGTCCCTGACCCCGTCGTCCTCATATCCATCAATGCGTTGTCGCATCACCTCCTCTCTACCACGGTCCTGCTCGGCTATGTTTATCGGCGACATGTCAAAGTTTGGCATATATCCGTGCGTGCGAAGGTGCTCACCCATGTCCGTCTGATTTCTACGGTGACATCTGGCACATCTCGCACAGGGGCATGGTGGGATAATTCTCATTGGACGACGGAATATCTCCTTCAAATACACATCGGTTTTCGCGATCCACTCTGATGTTACTCGATTCCGACGGATAAAACCACTGTACATCCACTGATTATCTGCCATCCTCTGCTTTTTTGCAAGCCACACAACATAATTAAGGATTCACTTAAATTAATCACATCAAATTTTCAGTTTCTACCGCGTTGAATCCACCTACATCTCTAATAGGTAAAGATGGGTCCTAATCCCACCCGAGGATGTGTAGATTGAGTACGTTCTCCATTCTACCCCGTTCCGAGACAAAATTTCGGCAGCACCTCCCCGCTGTTCTCCAGATACACGTCTCGACAAATAGCCGAGAGAATGTGCTCCGGAGAACAATGGGGAGGCGCCACCGAAATCCTGTCTCGGAACGGGGTAGAACATGGAGAACATACCCAATCTACACATCCTCGAGCTGTCCATGGAAAACGCTGGACAATCCGAAAGAGCTGCGGTGATAAATATGCAATTGAATGCATATTTATCGATGCAACCCTTTCGGACGGGAGACGCCTAGGTTACGCCAGTTGACTTGAGAATGAAATCTAGTGATATGAAAAAATAGAGGAGATGGACTTGTAGCTCACCCTTGGCTGTAGAGGAAGTAGTCGAACAGCAGAGGGATGCTCAGGGGGACCAACGCGTCGGACAATGGTCACTCCGATGAAATGCGAAACCACAAAGCCTGCAAATTCCATCGCTACAAAAAATTAGAACATCACAACTCATAGAGCAAATTTAAAACATTTAAACATGCATTCATTTATTTTTGCATCATGTAGGCAAAAAAACTAACAACATTAACAATATATTCATCATCGTCATCACATATTCATCATCATCATTATCACTTATTCGTCATAATCATTGATTCATCTCATCGAACCAAATTTGTTTCAAGATATGCAACATATAGCATCTCATCTAACCAATTTTGTTTACTACCTATCTCACTATCTATCTAACTATCTACCTATCTAACTATCTATATAACTATCTATCTAACTATGTATCTAACTATCTAAATACCTATCTAAATACCTACCTAAATACCTATCTAACTATCTATCTAACTAGCTACAAAATTACTAAAAAACACTAAAAAATACATAAATTTTTCACCTTCGAGAGGGCCGGCCGGAGTTGGGGCGGGGAGGCGCGGGGTCGGGGCGGGGCGGCCGGCGCGGGATCGGGGAGGGGCGGTGCGGGGTCGGGGCGGGGCGGCGCAGGGTCGGTGCGGGCGGCCGGCGCGGGGTCGGGGAGGGGCGGCGCGGGTTCGGTGCGGGGCGGCGCGAGGTTGGTGCGGCGCGGGCGGCGGCGGGCTCAGGGCCGCCGGTGGCATGCTCAGGGCGGGCGGCGGAGGTGGTGGGCGGCGGCGCGGGTGTGGGTCGGGGGAAAGGGGGAGATGGGGAATGGGTGGTCGGGGGCGAACCGCAGCGGATAAGGTCAACCTATGCCGACGGCCTGGCCGTCGGCATAGGCCTGGCCCTTTGCCACGCCATCGATCTGTGGCCGTGTGCGCTGCTATGCCGACGGCTAAGCCGTCGGCATAGATACTTTCCTTTTTTTGCGGCATATGTGTGACTCTCAGCACAACGTAAAAAATAGTCCCACTTGGCCCAAAGACAAGCAACATGACCTGTTTAAATAGTTGGCTAATCCATACGACGTGAGCTCCGGTATTCATTAGACTTCTGTTAAGAAAATGGACAATTACGGTGAAATGTTCAGTTACCAGCCCGGTGCCCGGGTCTGAAGGTTTCAGCGTGATAGTCCATTTTCCATGATGGATGCCGGTGTTTTTATAAATTCAATTATTACTTTTTGTCAGTTTGTCGTGTGTAAGCTGTGGTGGCCGTTTCCCCCCTCCGAGACATGGCGGCAGCGACGCCCGTGAGGTCTACACGGCGGGACGGGGCCCAGGAGGGTAGCAATGCCGCCAAATCATGCGTAGGCAGCCTCTCACAAGTCTGGAAGTGTTGTGGCGGGTGCAAACGCCCGGCACGCGTCTCCGGGTGTGCCCTCCTTCACGGACGGCGCCGCCGCCGGCACCTGGAGGGGGGAAACGGACGCGTCGGGTCTACACGGAGGGGATCTTACTGTGGGTCTGGCCCGGATGTTGCTCCAAAGTGTTCCTATGGGCTGACCTAACACAACCGGGTGGATAGGTCCACTGCTCAAAGCCCGTTCGTGCAAAGTTAAAGGGCTAGATCCCGTGGTCAAACGCTACAGGGTTAGGCGGGACGGGGGCCCTGGGGGGTAGCAATGCCACCCGAGCGTCGCACCGGGCCCTCATACATGCGGGGTGGTGTGGTGGCATGTCCGAAGAGGCGGCACGCGTCTCCGGGGTGTGCCCCCCCCCTCACGGACAGCGATGACACGGTAGTAGACGTTCTGCGGTAACGATGCGGCATGAATATTATTAAATACTCGGAGCGCGATAAAATCATGAGTTTTTTACACAACGTGGGCACATGTGCTGTAAGACTGATGGTAATTTTTCATAATTGTTCGTGATGGAGTAGTCTCTAAACAATTCCCTCTACGCGGATTGCTCTTCGCGTGTCTACGACTGTGGCCGGCGGCCTCCGGGGGCTAGCATGCCGCCAAATCTTGCGTAGGCGGCCTCTCACAAGTCTGGAAGTGTTGTGGTGGGTGCAAACGCCCGGCACGCTTCTCCGGGGTGTGCCCCCCTCACGGACGGCGCCGTCGCCGGCACCTGGAGGGGGGAAACGGACCCGTCGGGTCTACACGGAGGGAATCTTGCTGTGGGTCTGGCCCGGATGTTGCTCCAAAGTGTTCCTATGGGCTGACCTAACACAACCGGGTGGATAGGTCCACTTCTCAAAGCCCGTCCGTGCAAAGTCAAAGGGCTAGATCCAGTGGTCAAACGCTACAGGGTTAGGCGGGACGGGGGGCCTACGGGGGTAGCAATGCCACCCGAGCGTCGCACCGAGACCTCATACATGCCGTACGGTGTGGTGGCATGTCCGAAGAGGCGGCACGCGTCTCCGGGGTTTGGCCCATTCCAAGTGACGGTGACACTGCCTTGCGTGCAGAGGGGCACACCGTGGAGCCCCAAGACGGGCGTCTACGCATGCCTGAACACTTTCACATATGCATCGGGACCCGTGCGATGTTTCGGTGACATAGCTACACCCCAAATCCCCCCACCAACCAGAATTCCCTCCGTGTCGACCGTTGCCCCCCTCCGTGACACGGCGATAGCGACGTTCGTAACGAGGGGCAATCGATATACCATCGGGGTATGTTTTTTAGATAAGGCATAATTATCTTATGCAAAAACAAAATCTAAAATAAAGTAAATATAAAAAAATAAAGTAAAAAATAAAGTAAAATAAAGTAAAATAAATGTATGCCGACGGCAAGGCCGTCGGCATATCTGTGCACACACGGAGATGCAGTCCCACGGATCGATGATGTGGCATGGCACACGGATCGATGACGTGGCAGAGGGGCCTATGCCGACGGCTATGCCGTAGGCATACCTTTGCCATAGATAGTATAAAGCAAAATTAAAAATAAAATTAAATAAACATATGCCGACGGCAAGGCCGTCGGCATAGCTGCGCACACGGATCGATGACGTGGCAGAGGGGCATGGGCCAGGTCTATGCCGACGGCTATGCCGTAGGCATACCTCTGTCATAGATATGCCGACGGCCGCCGTTACCTTCCGTCGGCGTAGTTTCAATGCCGTCAAACGGTCAGCGCTGACCGGGTAGGTGGGCCCGGGCTATGTCGACGGCCGCGCCTATGCCGACGGTCTCCATAGGCGTATCTCGAGCGGTCCCGACGGCCTCGTCTATGCCGACGGCCCCGTCGGCATAGATGGATGTATGCCGACGGCTTTTCTACGCCTACGGCCTGTCCTTGGCCATTGGCATAGGTCCATCTATGCCAACGGGGGCCGTCGGCATAGATGAGGCCGTCGGCGCAAGCAGTTATTCTGGTAGTGGGACAATCCACTCGCGACTCGATATCAGGCACTGTTCCTAATCCTATGTGGACAATGCTATAGAAGAAAAGGATACATATCTTCTCTAGATTAACAGACCCGAAAGGAAAACATTTAAAATGAGAAAACTTACATCAGTACATGTATATACAGTTCTTATTACATTCTTTTCACATAATTTTCTTAAGACCCACGCCATAATTCAAAAACATTTTTCTTTCTTCACACTGATCATACTACCTGATCATGCTACTGTAGAGGAGAATACGAAATATAGTGAATTTAGTTGGGACAGCCTCTCACTTATTAACATTGCTTCTGTCCCTATTTTTCAGTGTTGCCATAAAGATGTAGCGCTCTTCTATTTGGTACCTTCTCATTATCAGGGACGATGGCAGTCGTATTCATTCCGTTTTTTAGTAATGAATTGTTTGTGTATTGCGTTTTTATTTTAACGCTTCTTGCTTCAGTTTTAAAGCAGCCTTCTAGCGCAGATAATGCAGGCAAAAGGAGAGCTCCCAGCCTAAATGGATATATAGCGGCAGGTCTGCGATTGCATTGTCAAAAACAATGCATCTATTATGTAATCAATGATATTGATTCTATGTTCACATTATGATGATAAAACTGACGATTTTGTAATATAGGTTGTTGGAGTATAACATGGCCTCTTGATTTTATATTTATCAAAAATCCTGGTTCACCTCATGGTTTTGTTATCGAACTCTGCTTTACAAAGTTTTATTCTGAAAGTGATATGAGCTTTTAGCCAAGCTATTTTTAAATTTATGAGTACACATGTAATGCAGTCCTCAGGCTGGCGTGGGCACATCAAGAAGTGCTTGGATGTCAAACAGGAGGTACAACCTACTATCTGTTGAACTGATCTGGATCAGTGCGTATTCATTCCCCGTCTATACACTGGAAGCAACAAATGTACCTTCTCATTTTGCTGTCTTTGATCTTGCACTAGCTTTGGCTATAATTGTATTCGGGCTGCAGGCGACGTGTCGGTGCTTGAGGCTCTGTAGTCACAAGGACGTTGTGGCTGAGGGATAAGGCAATGGTAGAAGACAGCGCAAAAGAGCGGCGGCAGAGGGACTCGACGCCGACGAGGTGGCTGTGGAGGTCGGCCATGTCGCTCTCCCGGGAGCGCAGGGTCAGGTTTTCCTCCTCCAGCCTTGTCGCGCAAGCATCCTCGTCATGGCCAT